>NC_135808.1:2326301-2441149 GCF_964213995.1 Mustelus asterias | reverse complement strand
GGAGCTCCCGGAGGAAACCCACACAGACATGGGGAGAAGGTGCAAACTCCACGCAGACAGTGACCTGAACCAGAATTGAACCAGGGTCCCTAGCAGAGTGAAATGTTCCAAGGTGCCTTACCAGGGAGGATTTGGGGACTTGGGGTCGAATCCCACTATGTCAGATGATGCAATTTGAAATGTTTTCTGGGCTTTTGGGTGGCTTGCCTGCTCACAACCAGGAAACCTCCCGCTGGGGTCAACTTCAACAGGAACTGGATCATCCAGCCAGCGGGAGGGGGTTAGAAACACTCTCCTCTCACCCCCACCATGAGACATCCTTAACTCTTTGTGTATATAACTCTCTCTCTCTCGCCATCTCTCTCTGTCTCTCTCTCTCCATCTCTCCATCTCTCTTTCTCTCCCCTCTCTCTCTCTATGTGTCTGTTTGTCTGTCTCTGTCTCTCACGGTCTGTCTCTTTCTCTCTCTCTCTCTCTGTCTGTCTCTTTGTCTGTCTCTGTCTGTCTCTGTCTGTCTCTGCCTCTCTCACTTTCTCAGTTTATGCATCTAGAAAACATAGAATCTCTACACTACAGAAAGAGGCCATTCAGCCCATCGAGTCTGCATCGACCACAATCCCACCCATTCCCGTAACCCCACACATTTACCCTAATCCCCCTGACACTAAGGGGCAATTTAGCATGGCCAATCCGCCTAACCCGCACATCTTTGGACTGTGGGAGGAAACCGGAGCACCCGGAGGAAACCCACGCAGACACGGGGAGAACGTGCAGACTCTGCACAGACAGTGACCTGAGGCCGGAATTGAACCCGGGTCCCTGGCGCTGTGAGGCAGCAGTGCTAACCACTGTGCCACCATCCTGCCCTAACTCTCTCTCTCTGTCTGTCTGTCTCTCTCTCTCATCTCTCTCTATCACTCTGTCTCTCTGTCTGTCTCTCTCTTTGTCTCTCTCTCTCTCACTCTTTCTCTCTCTCTGTCTCTCCCTCTCTCCTCCCTCTTTCTGTCTCTCTCTCCCATCTCTCTCTGTCACTCTCTCTCTATCTCTCTCTCTGCCCCTATCTCACTCTTTCTCTCTCTCAGTCTCTCTCTCTCTCTCAGTCTCTCTCTCAGTCTCCCTCGCTCTCTCTCTGTTGGCTTCTTTCTGTCCCTCTCTCACTCTGTCTCTCTCGCTCTCTGTCTGTCTGTCTCTCTCTGTTTCTCTCTCTCTCTCTGTCTCTTTCTCTCTCTGTCTCTCTCTCCCTCTGTCTCTCTCTCTCTTTCTGTCTCTCTCTCTCTGTCTCCCTCTCTATCTTTCTCTCTCTCTCTGTTTCTCTCTCTCTCTCTCTCTGTCTCTCTCTCTCTCTGTCTCTCTCTGTCTCGCTCTCTCTCTGTCTCTCTCTGTTTCTCTCTCTCTCTCTGTCTCTTTCTCTCTCTGTCTCTCTCTCCCTCTGTCTCTCTCTCTCTTTCTGTCTCTCTCTCTCTGTCTCCCTCTCTATCTTTCTCTCTCTCTCTGTTTCTCTCTCTCTCTCTCTCTGTCTCTCTCTCTCTCTGTCTCTCTCTGTCTCGCTCTCTCTCTAAGAGTTTTAACAACACCAGGTTAAAGTCCAACAGGTTTATTTGGTAGCAAATACCATTAGCTTTCGGAGCGCTGCTCCTTCGTCAGATGGAGTGGAAATCTGCTCTCAAACAGGGCACAGAGACACAAAATCAAGTTACAGAATACTGATTAGAATGCGAATCTCTACAACCAACCAGATCTTAAAGGTACAGACAATGTGGGTGGAGGGAGCATTCAACACAGGTTAAAGAGATGTGTATTGTCTCCAGACAGGACAGCCAGTGAGATTCTGCAAGTCCAGGAGGCAAGCTGTGGGGGTTACTGATAATGTGACATAAACCCAACATCCCGGTTGAGGCCGTCCTCATGTGTGCGGAACTTGGCTATCAGTTTCTGCTCAGCGACTCTGCGCTGTCGTGTGTCGTGAAGGCCGCCTTGGAGAACGCTTACCTGAAGATCAGAGGCTGAATGCCCGTGACTGCTGAAGTGCTCCCCACAGGAAGAGAACAGTCCTGCCTGGTGATTGTCGAGGGGTGTTCATCTCTTAGTGTGTTCACCCCAGTCCAACGTCGGCATCTCCACATCATCTCTCTCTCTATCCATCCCTCCCTTCTAAGTTCCTGTAATTGGGGTTGGGCTCGGGGGGGGGGGGGGGGGGGGGGAGAGGTGTGTCCCAGTAGATGCTGGGGGTGTGAGTCTTTGCTGCCTGTAAGAGTAGCAGAGGGAATGACTCTCACTGGGCTGAGGGAGCAGTCGGGTTTTGTAGCTGAGATGTGAAAAACCCCGGGGATGCTGGAGAGGCTGGATATCTCTTCATGTCCAGTACAGACATGCTGGGCTGAATGGCCTCCCTTGTGTGCTGCTACATTCCTACCTATCCCTGGAAATGCGGGGAGCGGGGAGACGATATTCCGTCAGCTGTTGTGCGTCATCCCCCTAAAATCGAGATCTAACCCCAAAAAGGGAAAATCGCTCCCATCGGATTGGATACGTTCATCGTGAAATAGCAGGAAGAGCAGACTTTGATCTCTGCTACATTGGAGATGCACCTCCCATTAATTTCTCAGTTTAGCCAGAGACAATAACTATCCAGGTCTGGAGATTTCAGGCGAGGAATTCGACAGCGAGAAACAACTTGTCTGGAATGAATGATTTACTGACTTGTAAAAATGCAAGGTATTCTCAACTGAGGGAAACATGGAGGAGAGAGAGCGAAAGAAAGACAGGAATAGAGAGAAAGGAAAGGAGGAAAGATAAGGGAGGATTTCGTCTGTGGGGTAAATATACGCACCTGTTTGGATGCTCTGATTTCCAGCTGACAGAGGAACAGGTAAGAGGCCAAAGTGGCCAAAGCCAGCACGGCGATCACACACAAAGCCCGGTCAAAGCCACGGCTCCTGCTGTCAGTCTGTCCCCCGCCCGCCTCAAGAGTCATCAGCGTGCGTTCCTTCCTCATGCCTGAAGGGCTGGATTGCCAGACAGGTAGAGTCAGCGTCACAGGCACAGGGCGTTGCGAGCAATGCTCTCACTGTTTGCGTTCCTGCCTGTGTGTTCTTGCTGCTGCCGGGAGCAGGGGAGAGCTCTATTTAAACCTGGCAGTCGGGAAAGCCCCAGGTGGTTTTCCCACAGTGCCCAGAGGGGAAAGCGTGTCTGAGGCAGCTTTCTCAACCTTTGTGCTCTGAACTAAATGCTTTGTCGCCATGAGTCGGTGTTTGATGGTCGCCGATGGACCTTGGGTCACCCCGCTTATCGAATCAAGTCCTTGGGCACCGTTAGAAGTGTGACAACCGTCCTGGCCAACCGAACGCACAGCAAGATCCCACAAACAGCGGCACGAGAACCTTTGTTTTGGCAGCTTTGGTGGAGGGGTAAATATTGGAAAGGGCGCCCATCAATACAAGATCCAACTTAAGGGGCAGCACAGCTCCACAGTGGTTAGCACTGCTGCCTCACAGCGCCAGGGACCTGGGTTCAATTCCTGGCTTGGGCCACTGTCTGTGTGGAGTCTGAACATTCTCTCCGTGTCTATGTGCGTTTCCTCCGGGTGCTCCGGTTTCCTCCCACAGTCCAAAGATGTGTAGGTTAGGTGGATTGGCCATGCTAAATTGTCCCTTAGTGTCCAAAGATGTGTAGGTTAGGTGGATTGGCCATGCTAAATTGCCTCTTAGTGTCCAAAGATGTGTAGGTTAGGTGGATTGGCCATGCTAAATTGTCCCTTAGTGTCCAAAGATATGAGGGTTAGGTGGATTGGCCATGCTAAATTGCCTCTTAGTGTCCAAAGATGTGTAGGTTAGGTGGATTGGCCATGCTAAATTGTCCCTTAGTGTCCAAAGATATGAGGGTTAGGTGGATTGGCCATGCTAAATTGCCTCTTAGTGTCCAAAGATGTGTAGGTTTGGTGGATTGGCCATGCTAAATTGCCTCTTCGTGTCCAAAGATGTGTAGGTTACGGGGATTGGCCATGCTAAATTGTCCCTTAGTGTTCAAAGATGTGTAGGTTAGGGGGATTGGCCATGCTAAATTGCCTCTTCGTGTCCAAAGATGTGTAGGTTACGGGGATTGGCCATGCTAAATTGTCCCTTAGTGTTCAAAGATGTGTAGGTTAGGTTGATTGGCCATGCGAAATTGCCTCTTAGTGTCCAAAGATGTGTAGGTTAGGTGGATTGGCCATGCTAAATTGTCCCTTAGTGTCCAAAGATATGAGGGTTAGGTGGATTGGCCATGCTAAATTGCCTCTTAGTGTCCAAAGATGTGTAGGTTTGGTGGATTGGCCATGCTAAATTGCCTCTTCGTGTCCAAAGATGTGTAGGTTACGGGGATTGGCCATGCTAAATTGTCCCTTAGTGTTCAAAGATGTGTAGGTTAGGTGGATTGGCCATGCTAAATTGCCGCTTTGTGTCGGGGGGGTTAGCAGGGTAAATACATGGAGTTATAGGGATAGGACCTGGGTGGCAGACTCGATGGGCCGAATTGCCTCCTTTTGCAACGTAGGAATTCTCTGATGCTCTGGTAATTGTCCATTTTCCCATCCAGTGTGGAATGGAACAGCAGGTAATTACTTGGATTGACATGACAGGCAGAAGGGCCTCTGTGTTGGTGCAAAACCCGAATGGCAACCATCGTCTGGAGTGGAGACATGGCATTGGTTCACATGTTGTACTCTTGACCCTGGCGGGGCCCTGCTATTGCTTTAGTGTCCTGAGCAGAGAGGCCTTTCGGGCCTTGGAGCGAGCAAGAAATGGACAAAAGCAGACTGGACTGTCTGCTGGTGGGCCCGACAGCAATACACCTCAGGACAGTAAGACTGTCCCAGATACCCCCCTGGCATTGAGTTTCTGAAGGACTTGTTAGGGCAGGTGACCAATTTTTATTAATTTGTGGGACATGGGCGTCGCTGGCTGGGCCAACATTTATTGCCCATCCCTAGTTGCCCTTGGAGGGCAGTTGAGAGTCAACAACATTGCTGTGGCTCTGGAGTCACATGTAGGCCAGACCAGGTAAGGACGGCAGATTTCCTTCCCTAAAGGGACATTAGTGACCCAGATGGGTTTTTCCAACAATCGACAATGATTTCATAAGACTATACAAGGCTCTGGTCAGACCACATTTGGAGTATTGTGAGCAATTTGGAGCCCCGTATCTAAGGAAGGATGTGCTGGCCTTGGAAAGGGTCCAGAGGATGTTCACAAGAATGATCCTGGGAATGAAGAGCTTGTCGTATGAGGAACGTCTGAGGACTCTGGGTCTGTACTCGGAGCTTAGAAGGATGAGGGATGTCATTGAAACGTACAGAATACTGATAGAGTGGATATGGGGAAGGTGTTTCCATTAGTCGGAGAGATTAGAATCCGAGGGCACAGTCTCAGAGTAAAGGGACGACCCTTTAGAACCGAGATGAGGAGGAATTTCTTCAGCCAGAAGGTGGTAAATCTGTGGAATTCATTGCCGCAGAAGGCTGTGGAGGCCAGGTCATTGAGTGTCTTTAAGACAGAGATAGATATGTTCTTGATGGGTAAGGGGATCAAGGGTTATGGGGAAAAGGCGGGAGAATGGGGAGAAACCTATCAGCTATGATCGATGGGCCAAATGGCCTGATTCTGCCCCTATATCCTTTGGTCATCATTCAGCTTTTATCATAGAATGGAATCCCTACAGTGCAGAAGGAGGCCATTCGGCCTATCATACCAACAATCCCACCCAGGCCCTAACCTCATAACTCCAGATATTTACCCCATTAATCCCCCTGACACTAAGGGGAGGCTTAGCATGGCCAATCCCCTTAACCTGCACATCTTTGGACATAGAGTGGCAATTTAGCACGGCCAATCCACCTGACCTGCACATCTTTGGAGTGTGGGAGGAAACCGGAGCACCCGGAGGAAACCCACACAGACACAGGGAGAATGTGCAAACTCCACACAGACAGTGACCCAAACCGGGAATCGAACCCGGGTCCCTGGTGCTGTGAGGCAGCAGTGCTAACCACTGTGCCACCGTGCTGCCTGTTTTAATCTTAATTCCAGATTGAATTCAGATTTCACCATCAACTATGGTGGGGTTTGAACCCGGGTCCCCAGAGCATTACCCTGGGTCTCTGGAATATTAGTCTAGCGACAAAACCACTGTGCCAACACCTCCCTAAATGGAGCCTTCCCTGATGTATAGACTGTAATGAGAACAGCAATGATTTTGTTGACACAAGGAAGTATCTCCAGGATTGAATGTCTCTGCGTGATTCACTCTGAGGTCATGTTAATAATATCATTGTCTTTTTCACAATTGCTGCCATACCCATGAGGGTGTCGCAAAACTTACTGAATCACCTTTCAGGGGAAAGTCTTTGTATTACAGCAACTGCGAATCACACTTTCCGCTATCCTAATGCAATCTCTCCATCAGTACTTGTGGGTGATCCTTGTGGAGTCTTGCCTTTTCTGTGGTGCTGCTGGGAAGTGGGGTGGGGGAAGGGAGTGGAGGCATGGAAGGTTCACGCTTAGGTTTTGATTTAATTTGATTTGATTTGATTTGATTTATTATTGTCACATGTATTAACATACAATGAAAAGTATTGTTTCTTGCGCGCTATACAGACAAAGCATACCGTTCATAGAGAAGGAAAGGAGAGAGTGCAGAATGTAGTGTTACAGTCATAGCTAGGGTGTAGAGAAAGATCAACTTAATGTGAGGTAGGTCCCTTCAAAAATCTGACAGCAGCAGGGAAGAAGCTGTTCTTGAGTCGGTTGGTACGTGACCTCAGACTTTTGTATCTTTTTCCCGACGGAAGAAGGTGGAAGAGAGAATGTCTGGGGTGCGTGGGGTCCTGAATCATGCTGGCTGCTTTGCCGAGGCAGCAGGAAGTGTAGACAGAGTCAATGGATGGGAGGCTGGTTTGCGTGATGGATTGGGCTACATTCACAATATTTTGTAGTTCCTTGCGGTTTTGGCAGAGCAGGAGCCATACCAAGCTGTGATACAACCAGAAAGAATACTTTCTATGGTGCATCTGTAAAAGTTGGTGAGAGTCGTAGCTGACGTGCCAAACTTCCTTCGTTTTCTGAGAAAGTAGAGGCGTTGGTGGGGCTTTCTTAACGATAGTGTCAGCATGGGGGGACCAGGATAGGTTGTTGGTGATCTGACACCTAAAAACCTGAAGCTCTCAACCCTTTGTACTTCATCCCCATTGATGTAGACAGGGGCATGTTCTCCTTTACACTTCCTGAAGTCGATGACAATCTCCTTTGTTTTGTTGACATTGAGGGAGAGATTATTGTTGCCGCACCAGTTCACCAGATTCTCTATCTCATTCCTGTACTCTGTCTCATCATTGTTTGAGATCCGACCCACTACGGTGGTGTCATCAGCAAACTTGAAAATCTAATTGGAGAGGAATTTGGCCGCACAGTCATAGGTGTATAAGGAGTACAGTAGGGGGCTGAGAACACAGCCTTGTGGGGCACCGCTGTTGAGGATTATTGTGGAGGAGGTGTTGTTACCGATCCTTACTGATTGTGGTCTGTGAGTTAGGAAGTTCAGGATCCAGTCGCAGAGGGAGGTGCCGAGGCCCAGGCCACGGAGTTTGGAGATGAGTTTCGTAGGAATAATAGTGTTGAAGGCTGAGCTGTAGTCAATAAATAGGAGTCTGACATAGGTGTCCTTGCTATCTCGGTGTTCCAAGGCTGAGTGCAAGGCCAGAGAGATGGCGTCTGCTGTGGACCTGTTGCGGCGGTAGGCGAACTGCAGTGGATCCAGGTAGTCCGGGAGGCTGGAATCGATTCATGCCATGACTAGCCTTTCGAAGCACTTCATAACAATCAGACGCCAGTCAGACGTGAGGGTGGAATTTTCCAGCTCCTCCCGCCAGCAGGATCTTCCAGTCCTTCTGATGGTGACCCCTATTTCACCCCTGCCCCCCTCTGCCTCCTGCAGCAGGTTCCCCGGTGATGGAAGGCGTGAACCACACAAAACCCCATAAGCATCAACGGGGAGGGAGGCGGTGAGGGGAGGGGGGGCGGGGTGGGGGGGTGGGCGGGGAGCAGGAGGGGGGAGGCGGGGGGGGGAGGAGGGCAGAGGGGGAGGGGTGGGGGAGGGAGGAGGGCGGAGGCGGGGGGGGGGAAGGAGGTCGGAGGGGGGGGAGGTGGCGAGATCGTGGCGTTGGCCAATGGTGGGCCACCGGGAAACACACCCCGGTGGATGCGGGGGTAAACCCCAGCCATGGTAGCCCCATCTTCCCTCTCTCCCCCCTCACCTCCTTTAAGCCACTCTGCAAAACCTACCTCCTTATCCAGGCCATAAAAAGGCCTGAATCATCTCTTTGTATGGTTGGGGTCAAATAATGGTCTGGTAATCGCTCCTTCTTTTATTCACTGTGAGTGTCGCTGGCTGGGCCAGCATTTATTGCCCATCTCTAATTGCCCCTTAAACACAGTGGCTTGCTAGGCCGCTCCAGAGGGCATTTTTCTTGAAGAGTCGACCACATTGCTGTGGCTCTGGAGTCACATGTAGGCCAGACCGGGTAAGGACAGCAGATTTCCTTCCCTGAAGGACGTTAGTGAACCAGATGGGTTTTTCTGACAATTGTTTCATGATCATATTGGTGGCACGGTGGCACAGTGGTTGGCACTGCTGCCTCACAGCGCCAGGGGCCCGGGTTCAATTCGGGTGTGGAGTTTGCACGTTCTCCCCGTGTTTGCGTGGGTTTCCTCCGGGTGCTCCGGTTTCCTCCCACAGTCCAAAGATTTGCAGGTTAGGTGGATTGGTCATGGTAAATTGCTCCTTAGTGTCCAAAGATGCATAGGTTAGGTGGATTGGCCATGCTAAATTGCCCCTTTCAGTCCAAAGATGTGCAGGTTAGGGGGATTGGCCATGCTAAATTTCCCCTTAGTGTCCAAAGATATGCAGGTTAGGGGGATTGGCCATGTTAAATTGTCCCTTATTGTCCGAAGATGTGTTGGTTAGGTTTATTAGCCATGCTAAATTGCCCCTTAATGTCCAAAGATGTGTAGGTTAGGTGGATTGGCCATGCTAAATTGCCCCTTTCTGTCCAAAGATGTGCAGGTTAGGGGGATTGGCCATGCTAAATTTCCCCTTAGTGTCCAAAGATGTGCAAGTTAGGTGGATTGGCCATGTTAAATTGTCCCTTATTGTCCGAAGATGTGTTGGTTAGGTTTATTAGCCATGCTAAATTGCCCCTTAATGTCCAAAGATGTGTCGGTTAGGTGGATTGGCCATGCTAAATTGCCCCTTAGTGTCCAAAGATGTGAAGGTTAGGTGGATTGGCCATGCTAAATTCCCCCTTAGTGTCCAAAGATGTGAAGGTTAGGTGGATTGGCCATGCGAAATAGTCCTTTAGAGTCCAAAGATGTGCAGGTTAGGTGCTTTGGCCATGCTAAATTGGCCCTTAGTGTCTAATGAAGTGCAGGTTAGGTGGATTGGCTATGCTAAATTGCCCCTTAGTGTTCTAAGATGTGTAGGTGAGGTGGATTGGCCATACTAAATTGCCCCTTGGTGTCCAAAGATGTTCAGGTTAGTGGGGATTAGCAGGGTAAATACATGAGGTTACAGGCAGAGGGCTTGGTGGAATTGTTGTCTTGATGGGCTGAATGGCCTCTTTCTGCACTGTTGGGATTCTATGATTTCTATGAAATTCCTGATTTTGATTGAATTCATTTGCTGGTGTGGGATTCGAACCCTGTCTCTGCAGAGCTTGGCTCTAGGCCTCGGGGCTACTAGTCCAGTGACAATACCTCTGCGCCACCACCCTGTGTTGCATGTCGGGATATGTTAAGGGTGGTCCTAAACTCCCCCCCTAACAGCACTGTTGGTGTACCTACACCTCGGGGCCTGCAGCGGGTTCGAGAAGGCAGCTCACCACCACCTTTGGAGATGGGCAATAAACACTGGCCGAGCCAGCGACACCCACAATAAATTAATGCAAGTTCCTGTCATTCAGTTGAGGAAAATACTTCAAAGGAGATTTACCAGTTTTCTGAACTGCTGGGGCAATAATTTTACCTGAATTAACTGGAAAAACCCCAGGTTCCCAAGTTATTTGTCTTAACGCTGTTTGGGGAGCTTAATAGATGTAAATTGATGACTAAGAAAGGAACATTACAGGAGTGACTACAATTCCCAAGTACCCTGGGGGCAGTAAAATACCTTTAGACATTCTGAGGTTGTGAAAGAAGCTTTTAGAAACATAGAAACTAGAAGCAGGAGGAGGCCATTCGGCCCTTCAAGCCTGCTCCGCCATTCATTTTGATCATGGCTGATCATCGAATTCAATATCCTGATTCCCCCTTCCCCCCGATATCCCTTGATCCCTTTATCCCAAGAGCGATATCTAATTTCTTCTTGAAATCACACGACCTTTTGGCCTCAACTATTTTCTGTGGAGTGAATTCCACACATTCACCACCCTCTGGGTGAAGAAATATCTCCTCACCTCAGTTCTAAAAGGTTTAAACTTTATCCTCAAACTATGACCCCTAATTTTGGACTCCCCCACTATCGGGAACATTCTTTTTGAATCTGCCCTGTCTAAACCTGTTAGAATTTTATAAGTTTCTGTGAGATCCCTTCTCACTCTTCTAAACTCCAGTGAATATAATCCTAACTGATTTAGTCTCTCATATGACAGACCTGCCATCCCAGGAATCAGCCTGGTAAACCTTCGCTGTACTCCCTCTATAGCAAGGACATCCTTCCTCAGATAAGGACACCAAAACTGCACACAGTACTCCAGGTGTGGCCTCACCAACTCCCTGTACAATTGCAGCAAAACATCCCTATCCCGATACTCAAATCCTCTCGCTATGAAGGCCAACACACCATTTGCCTTCTTTACTGCCTGCTGTACCTGTGCGCTTACTTTCAGCGACTGATGCACGAGGACACCAAGGTCTCGCTGAGTATCCACCTCTCTCACTTTGCACCGATTCAAGTAATAATCTGCCTTCCTATTATTGCTACCAAAGTGGATAACCTCACATTTATCCACCTTACACTGTATTTTGGTTTTGGCAAGACTTTATTCAAGATTTACAAGAATGTTGCCAGGACTTGAAAATTGTAGCTGTGAGGGGAGATTGGATAGGCCACGGTTGTTTTCCTTTGAACAGCGGAGCTTGATGGGGTGACCTAATTGAGGTAGACAAAATCATGAGGGGCTTTGACAGGCTGGACAGGAAAGACTTGTTTCCCCCTAGCTGAGGGGTTGATTAGCAGGGGGCGTGGAGTTAAGATGATTGGTTGAAGGATTAAAGGGGACCTGAGGGGCAACATTTTTGCCCAGAGGGTGATGGGTGTCTGGAATTCGTTGACTCAGATGGTGGCAGAAGTTAAGACTGTCGAATTGTTTAAAAGTACCTAGATCTGCATCAGATGTCTCTGATGTGTCGGTGCAGACTCGATGGGCCGCAGGGCCTCTTTTGTGTTGTGTAATTCTATGATTCTATGAAGTGCTGTAACCTGTAAGGATATGGACTGGAAAAGGCTGGAAAATGAAATAAAAATGAGCGGCTAAATTCTATTTCCCCTATTTTTAGCCAGAGCAGGTACGATGGGCCTGGTTCCGCACTGTAAACTTCCTGTTGTTCGAACACCGTCGTTGAATTTGAGGTACATGTTCTGTTAAAGTTAAATTATACCGCACCTGGAGTATTGTGCACAATATTGGTCCCCGTGTTTGAGGAACGATGTAGTGGCCTTGGAGGCAGGTCAGAGGAAGTTCACTAGATTGATTCCAGAGGTGAGGGGTTTGTCGTATGAAGTGAGATTGAACAGTTTAGGCCGATACTCTCTGGAATTTAGAAGAATGAGGGGAGATCAAAGTGAGGTACACAAGACGATAAAAGGTCTGGATAAAGTAGACGTGGAGCGGATGCTTCCTCTTGTGGGACATTCTAGGACGAGAGGTCACAGTCTTAGGATAAGGGGCAGCAAATTTAAAACAGAATTGAGGAGAAACTATTTCTCCCAAAGGGTTGTGAATCTGTGGAATTCGCTGCCCCAAAGTGCGGTGGATGCTGGGACAGTGAGTAAATTTAAGGAGGAGTTAGACAGATTTTTAATTGGTAATGGGTTGAAGGGTTATGGGGAGATAGCAGGAAAATGGGGATGAGGAGCATATCAGCCATGATCGAATGGTGGAGCAGACTTGATGGGCTGAATGGCCTAATTCTGCTTCTATATCTTAGGAACTTATGAACAAAGGTCTGGTGCCGGGATCTGCTGACAGTAAGTCCGGGTGCGGCCTAAACGGGCCTTTGCACAGTTGAAGCCTGACTTCTACTCTCTTGTATTCTAATCCTCCAGAGATTAAGGCCAGCGTTTCACCAACCTTATTAATTATTCACTGGACTAGTTCATGACATGTTTATGTTCTGTGTGCTGAAACCCTCGTGTGTCTGTGGACCTCCCCTGTTTCCAACTTCTCAGCATTTCGAAACTTGCTTCCTTTTTGGATTCGAAATGGATGATCTCACATTTTCCTAATTGAAATCCATTGGCCAATATTTTACTCATTCGCTGTTTCATTATTTATTTACAGGATGTGGGTGTCGCTGGCTAGACCAGTATTTATTACCCATTCCTAATTGCCCCTTGAGAAGGTGGTGGTGAGCTGCCTTCTTGAACCCGCTGCAGTCCCTGAGGTGTAGGTACACCCACAGTGCTGTTAGGGAGGGAGCTCCAGGATTTTGACCCAGCGACAGTGAAGGAACGGTCGATATATTTCCAAGTCAGGATGTTAAGTTTCAGTTTTAAGTTTATTTATCAGTGTCGCAAGTAGGCTTACATTAACACTGCAATGAAGTCACTGTGAAAATCCCCTAGTTGCCACACTCAGGCGCCTGTTTGGGTAACATTGAGTGAGAATTTTAGCACAGCCAGTGCACGTCTTTCAGGCTGTGGGAGGAAACCGGAGCACCCGGAGGAAACCCACGCAGACATGGGGAGAACGTGCAGACTCCACACAGACAGTGACCCAAGCTGGGAATCGAACCCGGGTCCTTGGCGCTGTGAGGCAGCAGTGCTAACCACTGTGCCACCATGTGATAATGATTTAGAGAGGAACCGCCAGGTGGTGGTATTCCCAGGTATCTTCTGCCCTTGTTCTCCTAGATGGACGTGGTTGTGGGTTTGGAAGGTGCTGTCTAAGGATCTTTCGTGAGTCGCTGCAGTGCATCTTGTAGATGGTACCCACTGCTGCTACTGAGCGTCGGTGGTGGAGGGAGTGGATGTTTGTGGATGTGGTGCCAATCAAGCGGGGCTGCTTTGTCCTGGATGGTGAAGCTTCTTGAGTCTTGTTGGAGCTGCACCCATCCAGGCAAGTGGGGAGTGTTCCATCACACTCCTGACTTGTGCCTTGTAGATGGTGGACAGGCTTTGGGGAGTCAGGAGGTGAGTTACTCGCCGCAGGATTCCTAGCCTCTTTGTGTTTATTTAATTCATTCACAGGATGTGGGTGTCATTGAATTGACAAATGTTGCCTCAGTATTAGTTGGTAACTTCATCTGTCCTTAAAGCTGAACACCTCCCTCAGTAATCATAACTCCTTAAACATTTAGGCATCAAGATTTGCATGAAAATAGAGTTGGCAGATAGAGGTCTATTTCTGGTTGGCAGAATGTAAGAAGTGGTGTATCACAGGGGACAGTGCTGGGGCCCCAGTGTTTTACAATTTATATCAATGAATTGATGAAGGTAAGGTTGCTAATGTCGCCAATGACACAAAGATAGGCAGGAAAGTATAAAGAACAAAGACAAGTTCAGCGCAGGAATCGGCACTTTGGTCCTCCAATCCCGTGCTGATCATGACGCCCGAACTAAATTTTAAAAAACCTTCTACCCTTACTCGGTCCGTATCCCTCTATTCCCTCCCTATTCATGGACCCATCCAGATGCCTCTTAAATGTTGCTGATGTGCCTGCTTCCACCACCTCCTCTGGCAGCGCGTTCCAGGCACCCACCCCTCTCTGCGTGAAAAACTTCCCCCGCACATCTCCCTTAAACTTTCCCCCCTCTCACCTTGAACCCGTGCCCCCTTGTAATTGACACTTCCACCCTGGGGAAAAGCCTCTGACTATCCACCCTGTCTATGCCTCTCGTAATTTTGTGGACCTTTATTAAGTGAATTGTGTGGATGGCGTACGGAGGCTACAAAGGCACAGATTTCCTAAATGGTGAGAGATTGCCGAGCTCTGAGGCACAGAGGGATCTGGGCGTCCGAGGGCATGAATCACAAAATGCTCGTGTGCAGGGACAGGAAAGAATTAGGAAAGCTAAAAGAATGTTCTCATTTATTGTGAGGGCAATTGATTACAAAAGTGGGGAATTTCTGCTTGAGTTGGTGAGACCACATCTGGAGTATTGAGCACAATATTGGGATCCTTATTGAAGGAAAGATGTAAGTGTGATCGAAGCAGCTCAGAGAAGCTTCCATAGATTTCAATATTTTTAAGATGGAGGTAGAGCGATTTTAGCCGTCCACGTGAGTCAAGGGTCATTGGGAGGGTATTGGGCGTAGGGGGTTAATGGGGCGGCGAATTTGAAACACAATCCACTCATGGACATTTCCAATGGCCGAGCAAAACTCTCCGCTGTGTTCAAAGCAGGGGGCTTCCACTGCCTTCCCCAGGGGCAATTACAGAGCAGGCACGAGGGGCCGAGTGGCCTACATGCATGTAGAAGGCCTGGAGCACCTCTACACAGTATTGCATTGTCTCTCTCTGGGGCACACGGTATTGCGTTGAGTCTCTCTGGGGCACACGGTATTGTGTTGTGTCTCTCTGGGGCACACGGTATTGTGTTGTGTCTCTCTGGGGTACACGGTGTTGCGTTGTCTCTTTGGGGTACACGGTATTGTGTTGTGTCTCTCTGGGGCACACGGTATTGTGTTGTGTCTCTCTGGGTTACACAGTATTGTGCTGTGTCTCTCTGGGGTACACGGTATTGTGTTGTGTCTCTCTGGGGTACACGGTATTGTGTTGTGTCTCTCTGGGGTACACGGTATTGTGTTGTGTCCCTCTGGGGTACACAGTATTGTGTTGTGTCTCTCTGGGGTACACGGTATTGTGTTGTGTCTCTCTGGGGCACACGGTATTGTGTTGTGTCTCTCTGGGGCACACGGTATTGTGTTGTGTCTCTCTCTGGGGCACACGGTATTGTGTTGTGTCTCTCTGGGGTACACGGTATTGCGTTGTGTCTCTCTGGGGTACACAGTATTGCGTTGTGTCGCTCTGGGGTACACGGTATTGTGTTGTGTCGCTCTGGGGTACACGGTATTGTGTTGTGTCTCTCTGGGGCACACGGTATTGTGTTGTGTCTCTCTGGGGTACACGGTATTGTGTTGTGTCTCTCTGGGGTACACGGTATTGTGTTGTGTCTCTCTGGGGTACACAGTATTGTGTTGTGTCTCTCTGGGGTACACGGTATTGCGTTGTGTCTCTCTGGGGTACACAGTATTGTGTTGTGTCTCTCTGGGGTACACAGTATTGTGTTGTGTCTCTCTGGGGCACACAGTATTGTGTTGTGTCTCTCTGGGGTACACGGTATTGTGTTGTTTCTCTCTGGGGTACACAGTATTGTGTTGTGTCTCTCTGGGGTACACGGTATTGTGTTGTGTCTCTCTGGGGTACACGGTATTGCGTTGTGTCTCTCTGGGGTACACAGTATTGTGTTGTGTCTCTCTGGGGTACACGGTATTGTGTTGTGTCTCTCTGGGGTACACAGTATTGTGTTGTGTCTCTCTGGGGTACACGGTATTGTGTTGTGTCTCTCTGGGGTACACGGTATTGTGTTGTGTCTCTCTGGGGTACACAGTATTGTGTTGTGTCTCTCTGGGGTACACGGTATTGTGTTGTGTCTCTCTGGGGTACACGGTATTGTGTTGTGTCTCTCTGGGGTACACGGTATTGTGTTGTGTCTCTCTGGGGTACACAGTATTGTGTTGTGTCTCTCTGGGGTACACGGTATTGTGTTGTGTCTCTCTGGGGTACACAGTATTGTGTTGTGTCTCTCTGGGGTACACGGTATTGTGTTGTGTCTCTCTGGGGTACACGGTATTGTGTTGTGTCTCTCTGGGGTACACGGTATTGTGTTGTGTCTCTCTGGGGTACACAGTATTGTGTTGTGTCTCTCTGGGGTACACGGTATTGTGTTGTGTCTCTCTGGGGTACACAGTATTGTGTTGTGTCTCTCTGGGGTACACGGTATTGTGTTGTGTCTCTCTGGGGTACACGGTATTGTGTTGTGTCTCTCTGGGGTACACAGTATTGTGTTGTGTCTCTCTGGGGTACACGGTATTGTGTTGTGTCTCTCTGGGGTACACGGCATTGTGTTGTGTCTCTCTGGGGTACACGGTATTGTGTTGTGTCTCTCTGGGGTATACGGTATTGTGTTGTGTCTCTCTGGGTTACACGGTATTGTGTTGTGTCTCTCTGGGGTACACAGTATTGTGTTGTGTCTCTCTGGGGCACACAGTATTGTGTTGTGTCTCTCTGGGGTACACAGTATTGTGTTGTGTCTCTCTGGGGTACACGGTATTGTGTTGTGTCTCTCTGGGGTACACAGTATTGTGTTGTGTCTTTCTGGGGTACACGGTATTGTGTTGTGTCTCTCTGGGGTACACGGTATTGTGTTGTGTCTCTCTGGGGTACACGGTATTGTGTTGTGTCTCTCTGGGGTACACGGTATTGTGTTGTGTCTCTCTGGGGTACACAGTATTGTGTTGTGTCTCTCTGGGGTACACGGTATTGTGTTGTGTCTCTCTGGGGTACACGGTATTGTGTTGTGTCTCTCTGGGGTACACAGTATTGTGTTGTGTCTCTCTGGGGTACACGGTATTGTGTTGTGTCTCTCTGGGGTACACGGTATTGTGTTGTGTCTCTCTGGGGTACACGGTATTGTGTTGTGTCTCTCTGGGGTACACGGTATTGTGTTGTGTCTCTCTGGGGTACACGGTATTGTGTTGTGTCTCTCTGGGGTACACGGTATTGTGTTGTGTCTCTCTGGGGTACACGGTATTGTGTTGTGTCTCTCTGGGGTACACGGTATTGTGTTGTGTCTCTCTGGGGTACACGGTATTGTGTTGTGTCTCTCTGGGCTACACGGTATTGTGTTGTGTCTCTCTGGGGTACACGGTATTGTGTTGTGTCTCTCTGGGGTACACAGTATTGTGTTGTGTCTCTCTGGGGTACACGGTATTGTGTTGTGTCTCTCTGGGTTACACAGTATTGTGTTGTGTCTCTCTGGGTTACACAGTATTGTGTTGTGTCTCTCTGGGGTACACGGTATTGTGTTGTGTCTCTCTGGGGTACACAGTATTGCGTTGTGTCTCTCTGGGGTACACGGTATTGCGTTGTGTCTCTCTGGGGTACACGGTATTGTGTTGTGTCTCTCTCTGGGGTACACAGTATTGTGTTGTGTCTCTCTGGGGCACACGGTATTGTATTGTGTCTCTCTGGGGTACACGGTATTGTGTTGTGTCTCTCTGGGGTACACGGTATTGTGTTGTGTCTCTCTGGGGCACACGGTATTGTGTTGTGTCTCTCTGGGGCACACGGTATTGTGTTGTGTCTCTCTCTGGGGAACACGGTATTGTGTTGTGTCTCTCTGGGGTACACAGTATTGCGTTGTGTCGCTCTGGGGTACACGGGATTGTGTTGTGTCTCTCTGGGGTACACAGTATTGCGTTGTGTCTCTCTGGGGTACACGGTATTGCGTTGTGTCTCTCTGGGGTACACGGTATTGTGTTGTGTCTCTCTCTGGGGTACACAGTATTGTGTTGTGTCTCTCTCTGGGGTACACGGTATTGTGTTGTGTCTCTCTGGGGTACACAGTATTGCGTTGTGTCGCTCTGGGGTACACGGTATTGTGTTGTGTCGCTCTGGGGTACACGGTATTGTGTTGTGTCTCTCTGGGGTACACGGTATTGTGTTGTGTCTCTCTGGGGTACACGGTATTGTGTTGTGTCTCTCTGGGGTACACAGTATTGTGTTGTGTCTCTCTGGGGTACACGGTATTGTGTTGTGTCTCTCTGGGGTACACGGTATTGTGTTGTGTCTCTCTGGGATACACGGTATTGTGTTGTCTCTCTCTGGGGTACACGGTATTGCGTTGTGTCTCTCTGGGGTACACAGTATTGTGTTGTGTCTCTCTGGGGTACACGGTATTGTGTTGTGTCTCTCTGGGGTACACGGTATTGTGTTGTGTCTCTCTGGGGTACACGGTATTGTGTTGTGTCTCTCTGGGGTACACGGTATTGTGTTGTGTCTCTCTGGGGTACACGGTATTGTGTTGTCTCTCTCTGGGGTACACGGTATTGCGTTGTGTCTCTCTGGGGTACACGGTATTGTGTTGTGTCTCTCTGGGGTACACAGTATTGTGTTGTGTCTCTCTGGGGTACACGGTATTGTGTTGTGTCTCTCTCTGGGTTACACAGTATTGTGTTGTGTCTCTCTCTGGGGTACACAGTATTGTGTTGTGTCTCTCTGGGGTACACGGTATTGTGTTGTGTCTCTCTCTGGGGTACACGGTATTGTGTTGTGTCTCTCTGGGGTACACGGTATTGTGTTGTGTCTCTCTGGGGTATACGGTATTGCGTTGTGTCGCTCTGGGGCACACGGTATTGTGTTGTGTCTCTCTGGGGCACACGGTATTGTGTTGTGTCTCTCTGGGGTACACAGTATTGCGTTGTGTCGCTCTGGGGTACACAGTATTGTGTTGTGTCGCTCTGGGGTACACGGTATTGTGTTGTGTCTCTCTGGGGTACACGGTATTGTGTTGTGTCTCTCTGGGGTACACGGTATTGTGTTGTGTCTCTCTGGGGTACACAGTATTGCGTTGTGTCGCTCTGGGGTATACGGTATTGTGTTGTGTCTCTCTGGGGTACACGGTATTGTGTTGTGTCTCTATCTGGGGTACACGGTATTGTGTTGTGTCTCTCTGGGGTACACGGTATTGTGTTGTGTCTCTCTGGGGTATACGGGATTGCGTTGTGTCGCTCTGGGGCACACGGTATTGTGTTGTGTCTCTCTGGGGCACACGGTATTGTGTTGTGTCTCTCTGGGTTACACAGTATTGCGTTGTGTCGCTCTGGGGTACACGGTATTGTGTTGTGTCGCTCTGGGGTACACGGTATTGTGTTGTGTCTCTCTGGGGTACACGGTATTGTGTTGTGTCTCTCTGGGGTACACGGTATTGTGTTGTGTCTCTCTGGGGTACACAGTATTGCGTTGTGTCGCTCTGGGGTATACGGTATTGTGTTGTGTCTCTCTGGGGTACACGGTATTGTGTTGTGTCTCTCTGGGGTACACAGTATTGTGTTGTTTCTCTCTCTGGGGTACACAGTATTGCGTTGTGTCTCTCTGGGGTACACGGTATTGTGTTGTGTCGCTCAGGGGTACACGGTATTGTGTTGTGTCTCTCTGGGGTACACAGTATTGCGTTGTGTCGCTCTGGGGTATACGGTATTGTGTTGTGTCTCTCTGGGGTACACGGTATTGTGTTGTGTCTCTCTGGGGTACACAGTATTGTGTTGTGTCTCTCTCTGGGGTACACAGTATTGCGTTGTGTCTCTCTGGGGTACACGGTATTGTGTTGTGTCGCTCAGGGGTACACAGTATTGTGTTGTGTCTCTCTCTGGGGTACACAGTATTGCGTTGTGTCTCTCTGGGGTACACGGTATTGTGTTGTGTCTCTCTGGGGTACACAGTATTGCGTTGTATCGCTCTGGGGTACACGGTATTGTGTTGTGTCGCTCTGGGGTACACGGTATTGCGTTGTGTCTCTCTGGGGTACACGGTATTGCGTTGTGTCTCTCTGGGGTACACGGTATTGCGTTGTGTCTCTCTGGGGTACACGGTATTGTGTTGTGTCTCTCTGGGGTACACGGTATTGTGTTGTGTCTCTCTGGGGTACACGGTATTGTGTTGTGTCTCTCTGGGGTACACGGTATTGTGTTGTGTCTCTCTGGGGTACATGGTATTGTGTTGTGTCTCTCTGGGGTACACACTATTGTGTTGTGTCTCTCTCTGGGTTACACAGTATTGCGTTGTGTCTCTCTGGGGTACACGGTATTGTGTTGTGTCTCTCTGGGGTACACGGTATTGTGTTGTGTCTCTCTGGGGCACACAGTATTGTGTTGTGTCTCTCTGGGGCACACGGTATTGTGTTGTGTCTCTCTGGGGAACACAGTATTGTGTTGTGTCTCTCTGGGGTACACGGTATTGTGTTGTGTCTCTCTGGGGTACACGGTATTGTGTTGTGTCTCTCTGGGGTACACGGTATTGTGTTGTGTCTCTCTGGGGTACACAGTATTGTGTTGTGTCTCTCTGGGGCACACAGTATTGTGTTGTGTCTCTCTGGGGTACACAGTATTGTGTTGTGTCTCTCTGGGGTACACAGTATTGTGTTGTGTCTCTCTGGGCTACACGGTATTGTGTTGTGTCTCTCTGGGGTACACAGTATTGTGTTGTGTCTCTCTGGGGTACACGGTATTGTGTTGTGTCTCTCTGGGGTACACAGTATTGTGTTGTGTCTCTCTGGGGTACACGGTATTGTGTTGTGTCTCTCTCTGGGTTACACAGTATTGTGTTGTGTCTCTCTCTGGGGTACACAGGATTGTGTTGTGTCTCTCTGGGGTACACGGTATTGTGTTGTGTCTCTCTGGGGTACACGGTATTGTGTTGTGTCTCTCTGGGGTATACGGTATTGCGTTGTGTCGCTCTGGGGCACACGGTATTGTGTTGTGTCTCTCTGGGGCACACGGTATTGTGTTGTGTCTCTCTGGGGTACACAGTATTGCGTTGTGTCGCTCTGGGGTACACAGTATTGTGTTGTGTCGCTCTGGGGTACACGGTATTGTGTTGTGTCTCTCTGGGGTACACGGTATTGTGTTGTGTCTCTCTGGGGTACACGGTATTGTGTTGTGTCTCTCTGGGGTACACAGTATTGCGTTGTGTCGCTCTGGGGTATACGGTATTGTGTTGTGTCTCTCTGGGGTACACGGTATTGTGTTGTGTCTCTATCTGGGGTACACGGTATTGTGTTGTGTCTCTCTGGGGTACACGGTATTGTGTTGTGTCTCTCTGGGGTATACGGGATTGCGTTGTGTCGCTCTGGGGCACACGGTATTGTGTTGTGTCTCTCTGGGGCACACGGTATTGTGTTGTGTCTCTCTGGGTTACACAGTATTGCGTTGTGTCGCTCTGGGGTACACGGTATTGTGTTGTGTCGCTCTGGGGTACACGGTATTGTGTTGTGTCTCTCTGGGGTACACGGTATTGTGTTGTGTCTCTCTGGGGTACACGGTATTGTGTTGTGTCTCTCTGGGGTACACAGTATTGCGTTGTGTCGCTCTGGGGTATACGGTATTGTGTTGTGTCTCTCTGGGGTACACGGTATTGTGTTGTGTCTCTCTGGGGTACACAGTATTGTGTTGTTTCTCTCTCTGGGGTACACAGTATTGCGTTGTGTCTCTCTGGGATACACGGTATTGTGTTGTGTCGCTCAGGGGTACACGGTATTGTGTTGTGTCTCTCTGGGGTACACAGTATTGCGTTGTGTCGCTCTGGGGTATACGGTATTGTGTTGTGTCTCTCTGGGGTACACGGTATTGTGTTGTGTCTCTCTGGGGTACACAGTATTGTGTTGTGTCTCTCTCTGGGGTACACAGTATTGCGTTGTGTCTCTCTGGGGTACACGGTATTGTGTTGTGTCGCTCAGGGGTACACAGTATTGTGTTGTGTCTCTCTCTGGGGTACACAGTATTGCGTTGTGTCTCTCTGGGGTACACGGTATTGTGTTGTGTCTCTCTGGGGTACACAGTATTGCGTTGTATCGCTCTGGGGTACACGGTATTGTGTTGTGTCGCTCTGGGGTACACGGTATTGCGTTGTGTCTCTCTGGGGTACACGGTATTGCGTTGTGTCTCTCTGGGGTACACGGTATTGCGTTGTGTCTCTCTGGGGTACACGGTATTGTGTTGTGTCTCTCTGGGGTACACGGTATTGTGTTGTGTCTCTCTGGGGTACACGGTATTGTGTTGTGTCTCTCTGGGGTACACGGTATTGTGTTGTGTCTCTCTGGGGTACATGGTATTGTGTTGTGTCTCTCTGGGGTACACACTATTGTGTTGTGTCTCTCTCTGGGTTACACAGTATTGCGTTGTGTCTCTCTGGGGTACACGGTATTGCGTTGTGTCTCTCTGGGGTACACGGTATTGCGTTGTGTCTCTCTGGGGTACATGGTATTGCGTTGTGTCTCTCTGGGGTACACGGTATTGTGTTGTGTCTCTCTGGGGTACACGGTATTGTGTTGTGTCTCTCTGGGGTACACGGTATTGTGTTGTGTCTCTCTGGGGCACACAGTATTGTGTTGTGTCTCTCTGGGGCACACGGTATTGTGTTGTGTCTCTCTGGGGCACACAGTATTGTGTTGTGTCTCTCTGGGGTACACGGTATTGTGTTGTGTCTCTCTGGGGTACACGGTATTGTGTTGTGTCTCTCTGGGGTACACGGTATTGTGTTGTGTCTCTCTGGGGTACACAGTATTGTGTTGTGTCTCTCTGGGGCACACAGTATTGTGTTGTGTCTCTCTGGGGTACACAGTATTGTGTTGTGTCTCTCTGGGGTACACAGTATTGTGTTGTGTCTCTCTGGGCTACACGGTATTGTGTTGTGTCTCTCTGGGGTACACAGTATTGTGTTGTGTCTCTCTGGGGTACACGGTATTGTGTTGTGTCTCTCTGGGGTACACAGTATTGTGTTGTGTCTCTCTGGGGTACACGGTATTGTGTTGTGTCTCTCTCTGGGTTACACAGTATTGTGTTGTGTCTCTCTCTGGGGTACACAGGATTGTGTTGTGTCTCTCTGGGGTACACGGTATTGTGTTGTGTCTCTCTGGGGTACACGGTATTGTGTTGTGTCTCTCTGGGGTATACGGTATTGCGTTGTGTCGCTCTGGGGCACACGGTATTGTGTTGTGTCTCTCTGGGGCACACGGTATTGTGTTGTGTCTCTCTGGGGTACACAGTATTGCGTTGTGTCGCTCTGGGGTACACGGTATTGTGTTGTGTCGCTCTGGGGTACACGGTATTGTGTTGTGTCTCTCTGGGGTACACGGTATTGTGTTGTGTCTCTCTGGGGTACACGGTATTGTGTTGTGTCTCTCTGGGGTACACAGTATTGCGTTGTGTCGCTCTGGGGTATACGGTATTGTGTTGTGTCTCTCTGGGGTACACGGTATTGTGTTGTGTCTCTCTCTGGGGTACACGGTATTGTGTTGTGTCTCTCTGGGGTACACGGTATTGTGTTGTGTCTCTCTGGGGTATACGGTATTGCGTTGTGTCGCTCTGGGGCACACGGTATTGTGTTGTGTCTCTCTGGGGCACACGGTATTGTGTTGTGTCTCTCTGGGGTACACAGTATTGCGTTGTGTCGCTCTGGGGTACACGGTATTGTGTTGTGTCGCTCTGGGGTACACGGTATTGTGTTGTGTCTCTCTGGGGTACACGGTATTGTGTTGTGTCTCTCTGGGGTACACGGTATTGTGTTGTGTCTCTCTGGGGTACACAGTATTGCGTTGTGTCGCTCTGGGGTATACGGTATTGTGTTGTGTCTCTCTGGGGTACACGGTATTGTGTTGTGTCTCTCTGGGGTACACAGTATTGTGTTGTGTCTCTCTCTGGGGTACACAGTATTGCGTTGTGTCTCTCTGGGGTACACGGTATTGTGTTGTGTCTCTCTCTGGGGTACACGGTATTGCGTTGTGTCTCTCTGGGGTACACGGTATTGTGTTGTGTCTCTCTGGGGTACACAGTATTGTGTTGTGTCTCTCTCTGGGGAACACGGTATTGCGTTGTGTCTCTCTGGGGCACACAGTATTGTGTTGTGTCTCTCTCTGGGGTACACAGTATTGTGTTGTGTCTCTCTCTGGGGCACACGGTATTGTGTTGTGTCTCTCTGGGGTACACGGTATTGCGTTGTGTCTCTCTGGGGTACACGGTATTGTGTTGTGTCTCTCTGGGGTACACGGTATTGTGTTGTGTCTCTCTGGGGTACACGGTATTGCGTTGTGTCTCTCTGGGGTACACGGTATTGTGTTGTGTCTCTCTGGGGTACACAGTATTGTGTTGTGTCTCTCTGGGGTACACGGTATTGCGTTGTGTCTCTCTGGGGTACACGGTATTGCGTTGTGTCTCTCTGGGGCACACGGTATTGTGTTGTGTCTCTCTCTGGGGTACACGGTATTGCGTTGTGTCTCTCTGGGGTACACGGTATTGTGTTGTGTCTCTCTGGGGTACACGGTATTGCGTTGTGTCTCTCTCTGGGGTACACAGTATTGCGTTGTGTCTCTCTCTGGGGTACACGGTATTGTGTTGTGTCTCTCTGGGGTACACGGTATTGTGTTGTGTCTCTCTGGGGTACACGGTATTGTGTTGTGTCGCTCTGGGGTACACGGTATTGTGTTGTGTCTCTCTGGGGTACACGGTATTGCGTTGTGTCTCTCTGGGGTACACGGTATTGCGTTGTGTCTCTCTGGGGTACATGGTATTGCGTTGTGTCTCTCTGGGGTACACGGTATTGTGTTGTGTCTCTCTGGGGTACACGGTATTGTGTTGTGTCTCTCTGGGGTACACGGTATTGTGTTGTGTCTCTCTGGGGTACACGGTATTGCGTTGTGTCTCTCTGGGGTACACAGTATTGTGTTGTGTCTCTCTGGGGCACACGGTATTGTGTTGTGTCTCTCTGGGGCACACAGTATTGTGTTGTGTCTCTCTGGGGCACACGGTATTGCGTTGTGTCTCTCTGGGGTACACGGTATTGCGTTGTCTCTCTCTGGGGTACACGGTATTGTGTTGTGTCTCTCTGGGTTACACAGTATTGTGTTGTGTCTCTCTGGGGCACACGGTATTGCGTTGTGTCTCTCTGGGGTACACAGTATTGTGTTGTGTCTCTCTGGGGTACACGGTATTGCGTTGTGTCTCTCTGGGGTACACAGTATTGTGTTGTGTCTCTCTGGGGTACACAGTATTGTGTTGTGTCTCTCTGGGGTACACGTTATTGTGTTGTGTCTCTCTGGGGTACACGGTATTGTGTTGTGTCGCTCTGGGGTACACGGTATTGTGTTGTCTCTCTCTGGGTTACACAGTATTGTGTTGTGTCTCTCTCTGGGGTACACAGTATTGTGTTGTCTCTCTCTGGGATACACGGTATTGTGTTGTGTCTCTCTGGGTTACACAGTATTGTGTTGTGTCTCTCTCTGGGGTACACAGTATTGTGTTGTCTCTCTCTGGGTTACACAGTATTGTGTTGTGTCTCTCTCTGGGGTACACAGTATTGTGTTGTCTCTCTCTGGGTTACACAGTATTGTGTTGTGTCTCTCTCTGGGGTACACAGTATTGTGTTGTCTCTCTCTGGGGTACACGGTATTGTGTTGTGTCTCTCTGGGGTACACGGTATTGTGTTGTCTCTCTCTGGGTTACACAGTATTGTGTTGTGTCTCTCTCTGGGGTACACAGTATTGTGTTGTCTCTCTCTGGGGTACACGGTATTGTGTTGTGTCTCTCTGGGGTACACGGTATTGTGTTGTGTCTCTCTGGGGTACACAGTATTGTGTTGTCTCTCTCTGGGGTACACGGTATTGTGTTGTGTCTCTCTGGGGTACACGGTATTGTGTTGTGTCTCTCTGGGGTACACAGTATTGTGTTGTGTCTCTCTCTGGGGTACACGGTATTGTGTTGTGTCTCTCTGGGGTACACGGTATTGTGTTGTGTCTCTCTGGGGTACACAGTATTGTGTTGTCTCTCTCTGGGGTACACGGTATTGTGTTGTGTCTCTCTGGGGTACACGGTATTGTGTTGTGTCTCTCTCTGGGGTACACGGTATTGTGTTGTCTCTCTCTGGGTTACACAGTATTGTGTTGTGTCTCTCTCTGGGGTACACAGTATTGTGTTGTCTCTCTCTGGGGTACACGGTATTGTGTTGTGTCTCTCTGGGGTACACGGTATTGTGTTGTGTCTCTCTGGGGTACACAGTATTGTGTTGTCTCTCTCTGGGGTACACGGTATTGTGTTGTGTCTCTCTGGGGCACACGGTATTGTGTTGTGTCTCTCTGGGGTACACGGTATTGTGTTGTCTCTCTCTGGGGTACACGGTATTGCGTTGTGTCTCTCTGGGGTACACGGTATTGTGTTGTGTCTCTCTGGGGTACACGGCAATGGGTTGTCTCTCTGGGGTACACAGTATTGTGTTGTGTCTCTCTGGGGTACACGGTATTGCGTTGTGTCTCTCTGGGGTACACGGTATTGCGTTGTGTCTCTCTCTGGGGTACACGGTATTGCGTTGTGTCTCTCTGGGGTACATGGTATTGTGTTGTGTCTCTCTGGGGTACACGGTATTGCGTTGTGTCTCTCTGGGGTACACGGTATTGTGTTGTGTCTCTCTGGGGCACACAGTATTGTGTTGTGTCTCTCTGGGGTACACGGTATTGCGTTGTGTCTCTCTCTGGGGTACACGGTATTGCGTTGTGTCTCTCTGGGGTACACGGTATTGTGTTGTGTCTCTCTGGGGTACACGGTATTGTGTTGTGTCTCTCTGGGGCACACAGTATTGTGTTGTGTCTCTCTGGGGTACACGGTATTGCGTTGTGTCTCTCTGGGGCACACAGTATTGTGTTGTGTCTCTCTGGGGTACACGGTATTGTGTTGTGTCTCTCTGGGTTACACAGTATTGTGTTGTGTCTCTCTGGGGCACACGGTATTGCGTTGTGTCTCTCTGGGGTACACGGTATTGTGTTGTGTCTCTCTGGGGTACACGGTATTGTGTTGTCTCTCTCTGGGGTACACGGTATTGTGTTGTGTCTCTCTGGGGTACACAGTATTGTGTTGTCTCTCTCTGGGGTACACGGTATTGTGTTGTGTCTCTGGGGTACACGGTATTGTGTTGTGTCTCTCTCTGGGGTACACGGTATTGTGTTGTGTCTCTCTGGGGTACACGGTATTGTGTTGTGTCTCTCTGGGGTACACGGTATTGTGTTGTGTCTCTCTGGGGCACACGGTATTGTGTTGTGTCTCTCTGGGGTACACGGTATTGTGTTGTGTCTCTCTGGGGTACACGGCAATGGGTTGTCTCTCTGGGGTACACAGTATTGTGTTGTGTCTCTCTGGGGCACACGGTATTGTGTTGTGTCTCTCTGGGGTACACGGTATTGTGTTGTGTCTCTCTGGGGCACACGGTACTGTGTTGTGTCTCTCTGGGGTACACGGTATTGTGTTGTGTCTCTCTGGGGTACACGGTATTGCGTTGTGTCTCTCTGGGGTACACGGTATTGTGTTGTGTCTCTCTGGGGTAGACGGCAATGGGTTGTCTCTCTGGGGTACACAGTATTGTGTTGTGTCTCTCTGGGGTACACGGCATTGCGTTGTGTCTCTCTGGGGTACACGGCAATGTGTTGTGTCTCTCTGGGGTACACGATATTGCGTTGTGTCTCTCTGGGGTACACGGTATTGTGTTGTGTCTCTCTGGGGTACACAGTATTGCGTTGTGTCTCTCTGGGGTACACAGTATTGCGTGGTGTCTCTCTGGGGTACACGGTATTGCGTTGTGTCTCTCTGGGGTACACAGTATTGCGTTGTGTCTCTCTGGGGTACACAGTATTGCGTTGTGTCTCTCTGGGGTACACAGTATTGTGTTGTGTCTCTCTCTGGGGTACACGGTATTGCGTTGTGTCTCTCTGGGGTACACGGTGTTGTGTTGTGTCTCTCTGGGGTACACGGTATTGCGTTGTGTCTCTCTGGGCTACACGGTATTGTGTTGTGTCTCTCTGGGGTACACGGTATTGTGTTGTGTCTCTCTGGGGTACACTGTATTGTGTTGTGTCTCTCTGGGGTACACGGCAATGCGTTGTGTCTCTCTGGGGTACACGGTATTGCGTTGTGTCTCTCTGGGGTACACGGTATTGTGTTGTGTCTCTCTGGGGTACACGGTATTGCGTTGTGTCTCTCTGGGGTACACAGTATTGCGTTGTGTCTCTCTGGGGTACACGGTATTGCGTTGTGTCTCTCTGGGGTACACGGCAATGGGTTGTGTCTCTCTGGGGTACACGGTATTGTGTTGTGTCTCTCTGGGGTACACAGTATTGTGTTGTGTCTCTCTGGGGTACACAGTATTGTGTTGTGTCTCTCTGGGGTACACGGTATTGCGTTGTGTCTCTCTGGGGTACACGGTATTGTGTTGTGTCTCTCTGGGGTACACAGTATTGTGTTGTGTCTCTCTGGGGTACACGGTATTGTGTTGTGTCTCTCTGGGGTACACAGTATTGTGTTGTGTCTCTCTGGGGTACACGGTATTGTGTTGTGTCTCTCTCTGGGTTACACAGTATTGTGTTGTGTCTCTCTCTGGGGTACACAGTATTGTGTTGTGTCTCTCTGGGGTACACGGTATTGTGTTGTGTCTCTCTCTGGGGTACACGGTATTGTGTTGTGTCTCTCTGGGGTACACGGTATTGTGTTGTGTCTCTCTGGGGTATACGGTATTGCGTTGTGTCGCTCTGGGGCACACGGTATTGTGTTGTGTCTCTCTGGGGCACACGGTATTGTGTTGTGTCTCTCTGGGGTACACAGTATTGCGTTGTGTCGCTCTGGGGTACACGGTATTGTGTTGTGTCGCTCTGGGGTACACGGTATTGTGTTGTGTCTCTCTGGGGTACACGGTATTGTGTTGTGTCTCTCTGGGGTACACGGTATTGTGTTGTGTCTCTCTGGGGTACACAGTATTGCGTTGTGTCGCTCTGGGGTATACGGTATTGTGTTGTGTCTCTCTGGGGTACACGGTATTGTGTTGTGTCTCTCTCTGGGGTACACGGTATTGTGTTGTGTCTCTCTGGGGTACACGGTATTGTGTTGTGTCTCTCTGGGGTATACGGTATTGCGTTGTGTCGCTCTGGGGCACACGGTATTGTGTTGTGTCTCTCTGGGGCACACGGTATTGTGTTGTGTCTCTCTGGGGTACACAGTATTGCGTTGTGTCGCTCTGGGGTACACGGTATTGTGTTGTGTCGCTCTGGGGTACACGGTATTGTGTTGTGTCTCTCTGGGGTACACGGTATTGTGTTGTGTCTCTCTGGGGTACACGGTATTGTGTTGTGTCTCTCTGGGGTACACAGTATTGCGTTGTGTCGCTCTGGGGTATACGGTGTTGTGTTGTGTCTCTCTGGGGTACACGGTATTGTGTTGTGTCTCTCTGGGGTACACAGTATTGTGTTGTGTCTCTCTCTGGGGTACACAGTATTGCGTTGTGTCTCTCTGGGGTACACGGTATTGTGTTGTGTCTCTCTCTGGGGTACACGGTATTGCGTTGTGTCTCTCTGGGGTACACGGTATTGTGTTGTGTCTCTCTCTGGGGTACACGGTATTGCGTTGTGTCTCTCTGGGGTACACGGTATTGCGTTGTGTCTCTCTGGGGCACACGGTATTGTGTTGTGTCTCTCTCTGGGGTACACGGTATTGTGTTGTGTCTCTCTGGGGTACACGGTATTGTGTTGTGTCTCTCTGGGGTACACGGTATTGTGTTGTGTCTCTCTGGGGCACACGGTATTGTGTTGTGTCTCTCTGGGGTACACGGTATTGTGTTGTGTCTCTCTGGGGTACACGGCAATGGGTTGTCTCTCTGGGGTACACAGTATTGTGTTGTGTCTCTCTGGGGCACACGGTATTGTGTTGTGTCTCTCTGGGGTACACGGTATTGTGTTGTGTCTCTCTGGGGCACACGGTATTGTGTTGTGTCTCTCTGGGGTACACGGTATTGTGTTGTGTCTCTCTGGGGTACACGGTATTGCGTTGTGTCTCTCTGGGGTACACGGTATTGTGTTGTGTCTCTCTGGGGTACACGGCAATGGGTTGTCTCTCTGGGGTACACAGTATTGTGTTGTGTCTCTCTGGGGTACACGGCATTGCGTTGTGTCTCTCTGGGGTACACGGCAATGTGTTGTGTCTCTCTGGGGTACACGATATTGCGTTGTGTCTCTCTGGGGTACACGGTATTGTGTTGTGTCTCTCTGGGGTACACAGTATTGCGTTGTGTCTCTCTGGGGTACACAGTATTGCGTGGTGTCTCTCTGGGGTACACGGTATTGCGTTGTGTCTCTCTGGGGTACACAGTATTGCGTTGTGTCTCTCTGGGGTACACAGTATTGCGTTGTGTCTCTCTGGGGTACACAGTATTGTGTTGTGTCTCTCTCTGGGGTACACGGTATTGCGTTGTGTCTCTCTGGGGTACACGGTGTTGTGTTGTGTCTCTCTGGGGTACACGGTATTGCGTTGTGTCTCTCTGGGCTACACGGTATTGTGTTGTGTCTCTCTGGGGTACACGGTATTGTGTTGTGTCTCTCTGGGGTACACTGTATTGTGTTGTGTCTCTCTGGGGTACACGGCAATGCGTTGTGTCTCTCTGGGGTACACGGTATTGCGTTGTGTCTCTCTGGGGTACACGGTATTGTGTTGTGTCTCTCTGGGGTACACGGTATTGCGTTGTGTCTCTCTGGGGTACACAGTATTGCGTTGTGTCTCTCTGGGGTACACGGTATTGCGTTGTGTCTCTCTGGGGTACACGGCAATGGGTTGTGTCTCTCTGGGGTACACGGTATTGTGTTGTGTCTCTCTGGGGTACACAGTATTGTGTTGTGTCTCTCTGGGGTACACAGTATTGTGTTGTGTCTCTCTGGGGTACACGGTATTGCGTTGTGTCTCTCTGGGGTACACGGTATTGTGTTGTGTCTCTCTGGGGTACACAGTATTGTGTTGTGTCTCTCTGGGGTACACGGTATTGTGTTGTGTCTCTCTGGGGTACACAGTATTGTGTTGTGTCTCTCTGGGGTACACGGTATTGTGTTGTGTCTCTCTCTGGGTTACACAGTATTGTGTTGTGTCTCTCTCTGGGGTACACAGTATTGTGTTGTGTCTCTCTGGGGTACACGGTATTGTGTTGTGTCTCTCTCTGGGGTACACGGTATTGTGTTGTGTCTCTCTGGGGTACACGGTATTGTGTTGTGTCTCTCTGGGGTATACGGTATTGCGTTGTGTCGCTCTGGGGCACACGGTATTGTGTTGTGTCTCTCTGGGGCACACGGTATTGTGTTGTGTCTCTCTGGGGTACACAGTATTGCGTTGTGTCGCTCTGGGGTACACGGTATTGTGTTGTGTCGCTCTGGGGTACACGGTATTGTGTTGTGTCTCTCTGGGGTACACGGTATTGTGTTGTGTCTCTCTGGGGTACACGGTATTGTGTTGTGTCTCTCTGGGGTACACAGTATTGCGTTGTGTCGCTCTGGGGTATACGGTATTGTGTTGTGTCTCTCTGGGGTACACGGTATTGTGTTGTGTCTCTCTCTGGGGTACACGGTATTGTGTTGTGTCTCTCTGGGGTACACGGTATTGTGTTGTGTCTCTCTGGGGTATACGGTATTGCGTTGTGTCGCTCTGGGGCACACGGTATTGTGTTGTGTCTCTCTGGGGCACACGGTATTGTGTTGTGTCTCTCTGGGGTACACAGTATTGCGTTGTGTCGCTCTGGGGTACACGGTATTGTGTTGTGTCGCTCTGGGGTACACGGTATTGTGTTGTGTCTCTCTGGGGTACACGGTATTGTGTTGTGTCTCTCTGGGGTACACGGTATTGTGTTGTGTCTCTCTGGGGTACACAGTATTGCGTTGTGTCGCTCTGGGGTATACGGTGTTGTGTTGTGTCTCTCTGGGGTACACGGTATTGTGTTGTGTCTCTCTGGGGTACACAGTATTGTGTTGTGTCTCTCTCTGGGGTACACAGTATTGCGTTGTGTCTCTCTGGGGTACACGGTATTGTGTTGTGTCTCTCTCTGGGGTACACGGTATTGCGTTGTGTCTCTCTGGGGTACACGGTATTGTGTTGTGTCTCTCTCTGGGGTACACGGTATTGCGTTGTGTCTCTCTGGGGTACACGGTATTGCGTTGTGTCTCTCTGGGGCACACGGTATTGTGTTGTGTCTCTCTCTGGGGTACACGGTATTGCGTTGTGTCTCTCTGGGGTACACGGTATTGCGTTGTGTCTCTCTCTGGGGTACACAGTATTGCGTTGTGTCTCTCTCTGGGGTACACGGTATTGTGTTGTGTCTCTCTGGGGCACACGGTATTGTGTTGTGTCTCTCTGGGGTACACGGTATTGTGTTGTGTCTCTCTGGGGTACACGGTATTGCGTTGTGTCTCTCTCTGGGGTACACAGTATTGCGTTGTGTCTCTCTCTGGGGTACACGGTATTGTGTTGTGTCTCTCTGGGGTACACGGTATTGTGTTGTGTCTCTCTGGGGTACACGGTATTGTGTTGTGTCGCTCTGGGGTACACGGTATTGTGTTGTGTCTCTCTGGGGTACACGGTATTGCGTTGTGTCTCTCTGGGGTACACGGTATTGCGTTGTGTCTCTCTGGGGTACACGGTATTGCGTTGTGTCTCTCTGGGGTACACGGTATTGTGTTGTGTCTCTCTGGGGTACACGGTATTGTGTTGTGTCTCTCTGGGGTACACGGTATTGTGTTGTGTCTCTCTGGGGTACATGGTATTGCGTTGTGTCTCTCTGGGGTACACGGTATTGTGTTGTGTCTCTCTGGGGTACACGGTATTGTGTTGTGTCTCTCTGGGGTACACGGTTTTGTGTTGTGTCTCTCTGGGGTACACGGTATTGTGTTGTGTCTCTCTGGGGTACACGGTATTGTGTTGTGTCTCTCTGGGGCACACAGTATTGTGTTGTGTCTCTCTGGGGCACACGGTATTGTGTTGTGTCTCTCTGGGGCACACAGTATTGTGTTGTGTCTCTCTGGGGTACACGGTATTGTGTTGTGTCTCTCTGGGGTACACGGTATTGTGTTGTGTCTCTCTGGGGTACACGGTATTGTGTTGTGTCTCTCTGGGGTACACGGTATTGCGTTGTGTCTCTCTGGGGTACACGGTATTGTGTTGTCTCTCTCTGGGGTACACGGTATTGCGTTGTGTCTCTCTGGGGTACACGGTATTGTGTTGTGTCTCTCTGGGGTACACGGTATTGTGTTGTGTCTCTCTGGGTTACACGGTATTGCGTTGTGTCTCTCTGGGGTACACGGTATTGCGTTGTGTCTCTCTGGGGTACACGGTATTGTGTTCTGTCTCTCTGGGGCACACGGTATTGTGTTGTGTCTCTCTGGGGTACACGGTATTGTGTTGTGTCTCTCTGGGGCACACAGTATTGTGTTGTGTCTCTCTGGGGTACACGGTATTGTGTTGTGTCTCTCTGGGGTACACGGTATTGTGTTGTGTCTCTCTGGGGTACACGGTATTGTGTTGTGTCTCTCTGGGGTACACAGTATTGTGTTGTGTCTCTCTGGGGTACACAGTATTGTGTTGTGTCTCTCTGGGGCACACGGTATTGTGTTGTGTCTCTCTGGGGTACACGGTATTGTGTTGTGTCTCTCTGGGCTACACGGTATTGCGTTGTCTCTCTCTGGGGTACACAGTATTGTGTTGTGTCTCTCTGGGGCACACGGTATTGTGTTGTGTCTCTCTGGGGTACACGGTATTGTGTTGTGTCTCTCTGGGGTACACGGTATTGTGTTGTGTCTCTCTGGGGCACACGGTATTGTGTTGTGTCTCTCTGGGGCACACAGTATTGTGTTGTGTCTCTCTGGGGTACACGGTATTGTGTTGTGTCTCTCTGGGGTACACGGTATTGTGTTGTGTCTCTCTGGGGTACACGGTATTGTGTTGTGTCTCTCTGGGGTACACAGTATTGTGTTGTGTCTCTCTGGGGTACACAGTATTGTGTTGTGTCTCTCTGGGGCACACGGTATTGTGTTGTGTCTCTCTGGGGTACACGGTATTGTGTTGTGTCTCTCTGGGCTACACGGTATTGCGTTGTCTCTCTCTGGGGTACACAGTATTGTGTTGTGTCTCTCTGGGGCACACGGTATTGTGTTGTGTCTCTCTGGGGTACACGGTATTGTGTTGTGTCTCTCTGGGGTACACAGTATTGTGTTGTGTCTCTCTGGGGTACACGGTATTGCGTTGTGTCTCTCTGGGGTACACAGTATTGTGTTGTGTCTCTCTGGGGTACACGGTATTGTGTTGTGTCGCTCTGGGGTACACGGTATTGTGTTGTCTCTCTCTGGGTTACACAGTATTGTGTTGTGTCTCTCTCTGGGGTACACAGTATTGTGTTGTTTCTCTCTGGGGTACACGGTATTGTGTTGTGTCTCTCTGGGGTACACGGTATTGTGTTGTGTCTCTCTCTGGGGTACACAGTATTGTGTTGTGTCTCTCTGGGGTACACGGTATTGTGTTGTGTCTCTCTGGGGTACACGGTATTGTGTTGCGTCTCTCTGGGGTACACGGTATTGCGTTGTGTCTCTCTGGGGTACACGGTATTGCGTTGTGTCTCTCTGGGGTACACGGTATTGCGTTGTGTCTCTCTCTGGGGTACACGGTATTGTGTTGTGTCTCTCTGGGTTACACGGTATTGTGTTGTGTCTCTCTGGGGTACACGGTATTGCGTTGTGTCTCTCTGGGGTACACGGTATTGTGTTGTGTCTCTCTGGGTTACACGGTATTGTGTTGTGTCTCTCTGGGGTACACGGTATTGCGTTGTGTCTCTCTGGGTTACACGGTATTGTGTTGTGTCTCTCTGGGGTACACGGTATTGCGTTGTGTCTCTCTGGGGTACACGGTATTGTGTTGTGTCTCTCTGGGTTACACAGTATTGTGTTGTGTCTCTCTGGGATACACGGTATTGTGTTGTGTCTCTCTGGGGTACACGGTATTGTGTTGTGTCTCTCTGGGGCACACGGTATTGCGTTGTGTCTCTCTGGGGTACACGGTATTGCGTTGTGTCTCTCTGGGGTACACGGTATTGCGTTGTGTCTCTCTGGGGTACACGGTATTGTGTTGTGTCTCTCTGGGGTACACGGTATTGCGTTGTGTCTCTCTGGGGTACACGGTATTGTGTTGTGTCTCTCTGGGTTACACGGTATTGTGTTGTGTCTCTCTGGGGTACACGGTATTGCGTTGTGTCTCTCTGGGTTACACGGTATTGTGTTGTGTCTCTCTGGGGTACACGGTATTGCGTTGTGTCTCTCTGGGGTACACGGTATTGTGTTGTGTCTCTCTGGGTTACACAGTATTGTGTTGTGTCTCTCTGGGATACACGGTATTGTGTTGTGTCTCTCTGGGGTACACGGTATTGTGTTGTGTCTCTCTGGGGCACACGGTATTGCGTTGTGTCTCTCTGGGGTACACGGTATTGCGTTGTGTCTCTCTGGGGTACACGGTATTGTGTTGTGTCTCTCTGGGGTACACGGTATTGCGTTGTGTCTCTCTGGGGTACACGGTATTGTGTTGTCTCTCTCTGGGGTACACGGTATTGTGTTGTGTCTCTCTGGGGTACACAGTATTGTGTTGTCTCTCTCTGGGGTACACGGTATTGTGTTGTGTCTCTCTGGGGCACACGGTATTGTGTTGTGTCTCTCTGGGGTACACGGTATTGTGTTGTCTCTCTCTGGGGTACACGGTATTGCGTTGTGTCTCTCTGGGGTACACGGTATTGTGTTGTGTCTCTCTGGGGTACACGGCAATGGGTTGTCTCTCTGGGGTACACAGTATTGTGTTGTGTCTCTCTGGGGTACACGGTATTGCGTTGTGTCTCTCTGGGGTACACGGTATTGCGTTGTGTCTCTCTCTGGGGTACACGGTATTGCGTTGTGTCTCTCTGGGGTACACGGTATTGTGTTGTGTCTCTCTGGGGTACACAGTATTGTGTTGTGTCTCTCTGGGGTACACGGTATTGCGTTGTGTCTCTCTGGGGTACACAGTATTGTGTTGTGTCTCTCTGGGGTACACAGTATTGTGTTGTGTCTCTCTGGGGTACACGGTATTGTGTTGTGTCTCTCTGGGGTACACGGTATTGTGTTGTGTTTCTCTGGGGTACACGGCAATGTGTTGTGTCTCTCTGGGGTACACGATATTGCGTTGTGTCTCTCTGGGGTACACGGTATTGTGTTGTGTCTCTCTGGGGTACACGGTATTGCGTTGTGTCTCTCTGGGGTACACGGTATTGTGTTGTGTCTCTCTGGGGCACACAGTATTGTGTTGTGTCTCTCTGGGGTACACGGTATTGCGTTGTGTCTCTCTCTGGGGCACACGGTATTGCGTTGTGTCTCTCTGGGGTACACGGTATTGTGTTGTGTCTCTCTGGGGTACACAGTATTGTGTTGTGTCTCTCTGGGGTACACGGTATTGTGTTGTGTCTCTCTGGGGTACACGGTATTGTGTTGTGTCTCTCTGGGGTACACGGTATTGTGTTGTGTCTCTCTGGGGTACACAGTATTGTGTTGTGTCTCTCTGGGGTACACGGTATTGTGTTGTGTCTCTCTGGGGTACACAGTATTGTGTTGTCTCTCTCTGGGGTACACGGTATTGTGTTGTGTCTCTCTGGGGCACACGGTATTGTGTTGTGTCTCTCTGGGGTACACGGCAATGGGTTGTCTCTCTGGGGTACACGGTATTGTGTTGTGTCTCTCTGGGGTACACGGCATTGCGTTGTGTCTCTCTGGGGTACACGGTATTGTGTTGTGTCTCTCTGGGGTACACGGCAATGTGTTGTGTCTCTCTGGGGTACACGATATTGCGTTGTGTCTCTCTGGGGTACACGGTATTGCGTTGTGTCTCTCTGGGGTACACGGCAATGTGTTGTGTCTCTCTGGGGTACACGATATTGCGTTGTGTCTCTCTGGGGTACACGGTATTGTGTTGTGTCTCTCTGGGGTACACAGTATTGCGTTGTGTCTCTCTGGGGTACACGGTATTGCGTTGTGTCTCTCTGGGCTACACGGTATTGTGTTGTGTCTCTCTGGGGTACACGGTATTGTGTTGTGTCTCTCTGGGGTACACGGTATTGTGTTGTGTCTCTCTGGGGTACACGGCAATGCGTTGTGTCTCTCTGGGGTACACGGTATTGCGTTGTGTCTCTCTGGGGTACACGGTATTGTGTTGTGTCTCTCTGGGGTACACGGTATTGCGTTGTGTCTCTCTGGGGTACACAGTATTGTGTTGTGTCTCTCTGGGGTACACGGTATTGCGTTGTGTCTCTCTGGGGTACACGGTATTGCGTTGTGTCTCTCTGGGGTACACGGCAATGGGTTGTGTCTCTCTGGGGTACACGGTATTGTGTTGTGTCTCTCTGGGGTACACAGTATTGTGTTGTGCCTCTCTGGGGTACACAGTATTGTGTTGTGTCTCTCTGGGGTACACGGTATTGCGTTGTGTCTCTCTGGGGTACACGGTATTGCGTTGTGTCTCTCTCTGGGGTACACGGTATTGCGTTGTGTCTCTCTGGGGTACACGGTATTGTGTTGTGTCTCTCTGGGGTACACGGTATTGCGTTGTGTCTCTCTGGGGTACACGGTATTGTGTTGTGTCTCTCTGGGGTACACTGTATTGTGTTGTGTCTCTCTGGGGTACACGGTATTGCGTTGTGTCTCTCTGGGGTACACGGTATTGCGTTGTGTCTCTCTGGGGTACACGGTATTGCGTTGTGTCTCTCTGGGGTACACGGTATTGTGTTGTGTCTCTCTGGGGCACACAGTATTGTGTTGTGTCTCTCTGGGGTACACGGTATTGCGTTGTGTCTCTCTCTGGGGCACACGGTATTGCGTTGTGTCTCTCTGGGGTACACGGTATTGTGTTGTGTCTCTCTGGGGTACACGGTATTGTGTTGTGTCTCTCTGGGGTACACGGTATTGTGTTGTGTCTCTCTGGGGTACACAGTATTGTGTTGTGTCTCTCTGGGGTACACGGTATTGTGTTGTGTCTCTCTGGGGTACACAGTATTGTGTTGTGTCTCTCTGGGGTACACAGTATTGTGTTGTGTCTCTCTGGGGTACACGGTATTGTGTTGTGTCTCTCTGGGGTACACAGTATTGTGTTGTGTCTCTCTGGGGTACACGGTATTGTGTTGTGTCTCTCTGGGGTACACGGTATTGTGTTGTGTCTCTCTGGGGTACACGGTATTGTGTTGTGTCTCTCTGGGGTACACAGTATTGTGTTGTGTCTCTCTGGGGTACACGGTATTGTGTTGTGTCTCTCTGGGGTACACAGTATTGTGTTGTCTCTCTCTGGGGTACACGGTATTGTGTTGTGTCTCTCTGGGGCACACGGTATTGTGTTGTGTCTCTCTGGTGTACACGGTATTGTGTTGTCTCTCTCTGGGGTACACGGTATTGCGTTGTGTCTCTCTGGGGTACACGGTATTGTGTTGTGTCTCTCTGGGGTACACGGCAATGGGTTGTCTCTCTGGGGTACACAGTATTGTGTTGTGTCTCTCTGGGGCACACGGTATTGTGTTGTGTCTCTCTGGGGTACACGGTATTGTGTTGTGTCTCTCTGGGGTACACGGTATTGTGTTGTGTCTCTCTGGGGTACACGGTATTGCGTTGTGTCTCTCTGGGGTACACGGTATTGCGTTGTGTCTCTCTGGGGTACACGGTATTGTGTTGTGTCTCTCTGGGGTACACGGCAATGGGTTGTCTCTCTGGGGTACACGGTATTGCGTTGTGTCTCTCTGGGGTACACAGTATTGCGTTGTGTCTCTCTGGGGTACACGGTATTGTGTTGTGTCTCTCTGGGCTACACGGTATTGTGTTGTGTCTCTCTGGGGTACACGGTATTGTGTAGTGTCTCTCTGGGGTACACGGTATTGTGTTGTGTCTCTCTGGGGTACACAGTATTGTGTTGTGTCTCTCTGGGGTACACGGTATTGTGTTGTGTCTCTCTGGGGTACACGGTATTGTGTTGTGTCTCTCTGGGGTACACGGTATTGTGTTGTGTCTCTCTGGGGTACACGGTATTGTGTTGTGTCTCTCTGGGGTACACGGTATTGTGTTGTGTCTCTCTGGGGTACACGGTATTGCGTTGTGTCTCTCTGGGGTACACGGTATTGCGTTGTGTCTCTCTGGGGTACACGGTATTGCGTTGTGTCTCTGTGGGGTACACGGTATTGTGTTGTGTCTCTCTGGGGCACACGGTATTGTGTTGTGTCTCTCTGGGGTACACAGTATTGCGTTGTGTCTCTCTGGGGCACACGGTATTGTGTTGTGTCTCTCTGGGGTACACAGTATTGTGTTGTGTCTCTCTGGGGTACACAGTATTGTGTTGTGTCTCTCTGGGGTACACGGTATTGCGTTGTGTCTCTCTGGGGTACACGGTATTGCGTTGTGTCTCTCTCTGGGGTACACGGTATTGCGTTGTGTCTCTCTGGGGTACACGGTATTGTGTTGTGTCTCTCTGGGGTACACGGTATTGCGTTGTGTCTCTCTGGGGTACACGGTATTGTGTTGTGTCTCTCTGGGGTACACAGTATTGTGTTGTGTCTCTCTGGGGTACACGGTATTGCGTTGTGTCTCTCTGGGGTACACGGTATTGTGTTGTGTCTCTCTGGGTTACACGGTATTGTGTTGTGTCTCTCTGGGGTACACGGTATTGCGTTGTGTCTCTCTGGGGTACACGGTATTGTGTTGTGTCTCTCTCTGGGGTACACAGTATTGTGTTGTGTCTCTCTGGGGTACACGGTATTGTGTTGTGTCTCTCTGGGGTACACGGTATTGTGTTGTCTCTCTCTGGGGTACACGGTATTGCGTTGTGTCTCTCTGGGGTACACGGTATGGTGTTGTGTCTCTCTGGGGTACACGGTATTGTGTTGTGTCTCTCTGGGGTACACGGTATTGTGTTGTGTCTCTCTGGGGTACACGGTATTGCGTTGTGTCTCTCTGGGGTACACGGTATTGTGTTGTCTCTCTCTGGGGTACACGGTATTGCGTTGTGTCTCTCTGGGGTACACGGTATTGTGTTGTGTCTCTCTGGGGTACACGGTATTGCGTTGTGTCTCTCTGGGGTACACGGTATTGTGTTGTGTCTCTCTGGGGTACACGGTATTGTGTTGTGTCTCTCTGGGTTACACGGTATTGCGTTGTGTCTCTCTGGGGTACACGGTATTGCGTTGTGTCTCTCTGGGGTACACGGTATTGTGTTCTGTCTCTCTGGGGTACACGGTATTGCGTTGTGTCTCTCTGGGGTACACGGTATTGCGTTGTGTCTCTCTGGGTTACACGGTATTGCGTTGTGTCTCTCTGGGGTACACGGTATTGCGTTGTGTCTCTCTGGGGTACACGGTATTGTGTTCTGTCTCTCTGGGGTACACGGTATTGCGTTGTGTCTCTCTGGGGTACACGGTATTGTGTTGTGTCTCTCTGGGGTACACGGTATTGCGTTGTGTCTCTCTGGGGTACACGGTATTGCGTTGTGTCTCTCTGGGGTACACGGTTTTGTGTTCTGTCTCTCTGGGGTACACGGTATTGCGTTGTGTCTCTCTGGGGTACACGGTATTGTGTTGTGTCTCTCTGGGGTACACGGTATTGCGTTGTGTCTCTCTGGGGTACACAGTATTGTGTTGTGTCTCTCTGGGTTACACAGTATTGTGTTGTGTCGCTCTGGGGTACACGGTATTGTGTTGTGTCGCTCTGGGGTACACGGTATTGTGTTGTGTCTCTCTGGGGTACACGGTATTGTGTTGTGTCTCTCTGGGGTACACGGTATTGCGTTGTGTCTCTCTGGGGTACACAGTATTGTGTTGTGTCTCTCTGGGGTACACGGTATTGTGTTGTGTCTCTCTGGGGTACACGGTATTGTGTTGTGTCTCTCTGGGGTACACGGTATTGTGTTGTGTCTCTCTGGGGTACACGGTATTGTGTTGTGTCTCTCTGGGGTACACGGCATTGTGTTGTGTCTCTCTGGGGTACACGGTATTGTGTTGTGTCTCTCTGGGGTACACGGTATTGTGTTGTGTCTCTCTCTGGGGTACACGGTATTGTGTTGTGTCTCTCTGGGGTACACGGTATTGTGTTGTGTCTCTCTGGGGTACACGGTATTGTGTTGTGTCTCTCTGGGGTACACGGTATTGTGTTGTGTCTCTCTGGGGTACACGGTATTGTGTTGTGTCTCTCTGGGGTACACGGTATTGTATTGTGTCTCTCTGGGGTACACGGTATTGTGTTGTGTCTCTCTGGGGTACACGGTATTGTGTTGTGTCTCTCTGGGGTACACGGTATTGTGTTGTGTCTCTCTGGGGTACACGGTATTGTGTTGTGTCTCTCTGGGGTACACGGTATTGCGTTGTGTCTCTCTGGGGTACACGGTATTGTGTTGTGTCTCTCTGGGGTACACGGTATTGTGTTGTGTCTCTCTGGGGTACACGGTATTGCGTTGTGTCTCTCTGGGGTACACAGTATTGTGTTGTGTCTCTCTGGGGTACACGGTATTGTGTTGTGTCTCTCTGGGGTACACGGTATTGCGTTGTGTCTCTCTGGGGTACACGGTATTGTGTTGTGTCTCTCTGGGGTACACGGTATTGTGTTGTGTCTCTCTGGGGTACACGGTATTGCGTTGTGTCTCTCTGGGGTACACGGCAATGGGTTGTGTGTCTCTCTGGGGTACACGGTATTGTGTTGTGTCTCTCTGGGGTACACGGTATTGTGTTGTGTCTCTCTGGGGTACACGGTATTGTGTTGTGTCTCTCTGGGGTACACGGTATTGTGTTGTGTCTCTCTGGGGTACACGGTATTGTGTTGTGTCTCTCTGGGGTACACGGTATTGTGTTGTGTCTCTCTGGGGTACACGGTATTGTGTTGTGTCTCTCTGGGGTACACGGTATTGTGTTGTGTCTCTCTGGGGTACACGGTATTGTGTTGTGTCTCTCTGGGGTACACGGTATTGTGTTGTGTCTCTCTGGGGTACACGGTATTGTGTTGTGTCTCTCTGGGGTACACGGTATTGTGTTGTGTCTCTCTGGGGTACACGGTATTGTGTTGTGTCTCTCTGGGGTACACGGTATTGTGTTGTGTCTCTCTGGGGTACACGGTATTGTGTTGTGTCTCTCTGGGGTACACGGTATTGTGTTGTGTCTCTCTGGGGTACACGGTATTGTGTTGTGTCTCTCTGGGGCACACGGTATTGTGTTGTGTCTCTCTGGGGTACACAGTATTGTGTTGTGTCTCTCTGGGGTACACGGTATTGTGTTGTGTCTCTCTGGGGTACACGGTCTTGCGTTGTGTCTCTCTGGGGTACACGGTATTGTGTTGTGTCTCTCTGGGGTACACGGTATTGTGTTGTGTCTCTCTGGGGTACACGGCAATGGGTTGTGTCTCTCTGGGGTACACGGCAATGGGTTGTGTACACGATATTGGGAATAACTGAAGCCTCCTCAACATGGGAAAAGTGATTTTGTTTCTTGCAAAACACTTTATTGAGTTATAAAGGAACAATAAATAAATACAAGTTCTCATTATTAAATACATTCCGGAATCATATTCCACTGCACGCCTTGAATCCAGACTCGACACAAACATTCTCCGAAACCTTGCTGCTGTTCGGACTGGTGGAGTCTTCCTGACCCGCCAACGGCACATCCTGGCTTTCCCCAAGGCGAGCCACCCAGTTCACGGGGCAATTGGCGATGGGCAATAAACGCTGGCCCAGCCAGCGTCGCCCATGTCACAGGAATGAATAAAAGACATTACCATCTGGTTCTCCAGGGCCCGTGAGGGAACGGTCTGGCTGACACGTGACTCCAGCCTCACAGCAACGCCAGTCACTCTGAACTGCCCCGAAACAGCCTCACAAACCTCTGTCACACTGCAAGAAGGCAGCTCAACACCGCCCTCTCGAGGGGCAATTCGGGATGGCAGTAAACGCTGGCCCAGCCAGCGACACCCACATCCTGTGAATGAAAACCGAGTCTCGATGCTGGCAAGTTACACCAGGAACTGTGTTTGGAATCATCCCTCATACCGCAGCGTAAAGGAAGAGAGAGAGAGAGAGAGGGAATGAGAGAGAAAGTGAAAGAGAGAGAGAGAGAGAATGAAATAAAGTGAGAAAGAGAGATTGAGAGAGAGGGAGAGAGAGAAAGAGAGAGAGCGTGTGAGTGAGAGAGAGAATGAGATAAAGTGAGAGAGGGAGAGAGAGAGAGCATCAGAGAGTGAGAAGAGAGAGAGTGGGTGAGTGAGGGAGAGAAAGATGAAGTGAGAGAGAAAGCGAGTGAGAGAGAGGGAGAGAGAGGGAGAAGGAGAGAGAGGGAGAGTGAGAGAACGAGAAAGAGAGAGTGAGAGAAAGAGAGAGAGTGAGAGAAAGAGAGAGAGTGAGAGAAAGAGAAAGAAAGTATGAGAGAGAAAGGGAGAGAGGGAGAGAAAGAGAGAGGGAGAGAGAAAGAGAAAGAAAAAGGAAGTATGAGAGAGAAAGGGAGAGAGGCAGAGAAAGAGAGAGGGAGAGAGAAAGTGAGAGAGAGAGGGAGAGAGAGAGAGAAAAAAGAGAAAGAGAGAACGTGAGAGAGAAAGAGAGAGTGTGCGAGAGAAAGAGAGTGTGAGAGAGAAAGAGAGAGAGGGAAGGGGAGAGAGAAAGAGAGAGTGTGAGAGAAAGAGAGAGAGGGAAGGGGAGAGGGAGTGAGAGAGAGTGAGAGAGAGAGACTTCTGCATAAACACAGAAGGGGTAAAAGGATGGATTGTTTATCAGCTGATAAGTTGATGCTTGCACTCTGCGTGGGAGTGAGTGCGAGAGGGTCTCCCAGGTAGTGAGTGCAGCATAAGACTCGAGTTTCCCCTGAATGAGAGAACTGGTAGAGGCACATTCTGCCCAAGGCACTTCGACAAGTGTGGGTCACATTCAAATTCCATCCTTATAAACACTTTCAGCAATAAATTAAAGATGTCTCTGGCTCACGCGAGGGAATAGAAAATAATTTACAACATGATAAATACATTCTTGAGGAATGAGTGCATTGGAGTGACACCTTGTTGCTGTGTCCTGGATAGGCAGCAAGACCCAGACCTTGGCCTGGGAGCTCCAGGCTCTGTGATTAGTGTATCCCTGGGGAGGATCCCTTTAAATAACATTTGTCATAAATTAAACTCAGGGCCACTTCGAGGAGAAACTTGCAGACGTTGTACAGACTTCCCAAACATCTACTCAACACATCAGCTTATTCCCAATTTGATTATTGCACGATTGTTCCTTACGCAGTCGGGAGTGGGGGGGGCCCCAACTTTAGCAGGAAGAACCTGGCAGAGGGCGTGCAGGAAGGCCACTCGGCCCATCTGCCCCGTGCTAGCCTCCTCCCATCATCTGCTCTTTTCTCCCTTGCGTCCTGATCTCACTTCCTCGCGAATGCCTCAACCAATCGCCGTGGTAACCAACTCTCAGCCCCTCCGTCCCCCGTGTACCCTCCCCCGGCTCAGAAGGGTTCTTCCCGGGAATTCCTGACTGGAATTATTGGCGATTATAAATTATTCACGGCCTTCACTGGGGGCGACAGGAGGCGCGGGGGGTGGTGGAGGGGGCGGGGAGGGCGGGTGCCAGGGGGGGAGAATTGGTCAATGCCACCGAACTCAGTGGGTACTTGAGCCAACTTAGCCAAGGGAAAACCCAGCACCTTGGGCGAACTGGTCTGCCCAGGACATCCACTGTGGAAAATGTTAACCGTCTACCAGGCGTCATTGGTGAAGTCCACCCATTCCGCCATCTTGGATTAGAAAGGTCACGGCCTGCGAGATTCATGGCAAGAGTTGGTGGAGGCGGGAGGGCAACGGGGTAGAGAGTGGGTTTGGGGGAGGTTTTCCTGCTGTGAAAAGGTAAGTAGCGGTGGATGGTCCGCCCATGGCTGTGCCCTTTTTGTTTCTGGGATCTTGCTGTGCGCAAACCAGCTCCGGTGATTCCCCGTGTCGTGCGACTCTGACCTAAAAGTACTGGCGCAGTGCCGAGGTTCGAGGAGACGTTGGGTGCAAATTCTTGCCGCACAGCTGATCACAGCCCTCTTTGATTCCCCCCTCGATCGACCCTGAGCTTTGCTGGAAGCCCGGCCCAACTTCTCCAGACCCAAACCCACTGAACATTCGCCATACCGACAACAAGAACAAAAAAAAAACAGTGGCACGATGGCACAGTGGTTCGCACTGCTGCCTCACAGCGCCAGGGACCCGGGTTCGATTCCGACCTCGAACCTGTCTGTGTGGAGTCTGCACGTTCTCCCCATGTCTGCGTGGGTTTCTTCCGGGTGCTCCGGTTTCCTCCCACAGTGCAAAGGTGTGCCGATTAGGTTGATTGGCCGTGCTAAGTTGTCCCTAGCGTCAGGGGGATTAGCAGGGTGGATATTTGGGGTTACGGGAATAGGGCCTGGGTGGGATTGTGGTCGGTGCAGACTCGATGGGCCGAATGGCCTCTTCGTGCACTGTAGGGATTCGATGGATTCTAAGATGACCAGGGAGAAAACATTCCTCACAAAGCAAAGATGCCGAAGAAGGTCTTGCCTTCCGTCTTGTCCAGATACTTGGCCACGCTCGAGGGCACCCGGGAATAGATCCTGTCGCCAGCCTCAAAGTCAAAGATGGCGCCCTGGTAGGAGGTCTTGTACCAGGGGTCGCCGTGGCGCCCATGGTGGCAGACGGACTTGGTGGCCTTCAGCAAGATGGTCTCCTCCGGGTAGGCCAAGGAGAGTTTGTGCATGTCGTGACTCAGAAAGATGGTGCTGTCTTCACACTGGCTGTAAAAGAACACCACCTGGGTGTAGATGAAGTAGAAACCTGTCTCCTTGATCAGCAGGCTGTTGTTGGAGAACTCGATCCCGTGGGAGAACGCGATACCGGCTTCTACCTGCCACGTCAGCTCATTGGACGCCCCCTTGATGGGATCGGCTGAGAGAGAGAGAGAGAGAGAGAAGGTGAGAAAGACAAAACACACGTGTGAAGACATGTCTATCTTCCCCCCAGGATAGGGGGTGCGATGGGGGGGGGGGGGGGGTGGGGAGGAGGGTGGCCGTGGAATGGAGAGAGAAAGGGGGGAAAGGTGGGAGGTGGAAGATCCAGGGTGGCGATCTTACCGCCCGTCCGCACCGTGTTCCAGCTGCAGCGAGGTCGGAGAATTCGGCGCCCAGGTCAAATCTCCATTCGCCGCGGCAGGATGGGAGAATCCCGCCGGTGTGGACGGTGGGAAAATTCCGGCATAGGGGTGGAATTTTCCCACCGTGGGATGGGACATGGAACCAAGCGAAGGTCTGTTGACCTTGGGCGGAATTTTCCAGTCTTGGTTCGCCGTCGCTGGAAAATCCACACCCCCCAGGTATCCAACGTTCCGATCTGAACTTTACATGAACCCTGCTACTCTCTCCATCGGTGCTGAGTTTTTCTGGCATTTTAGATTCATTGGGAAACAAGAAAGAGGCCATTCAGCCCATCGTGTCTGTGTTGGCCACCAAGCCCCCTACCTATTCTAACCCCATTTTCCAGCACTCGCTCCGTAGCCTTGTACACTATGGATTCAAGTGCTCATCTAAATGCTTCTTCAATGTTGTGAGGTTTCCCGCCTCGATCACCCTTTCAGACAGCGAGTTCCACATTCCCACCACCCTCTGGGGGAAAAGGTTTCCTCAAATCCTTTCCAATTCTCCTCCTCCTGACCTTAAATCTCTGCCCTCCCGGTTATTGACCCCTCTCCTAAGGGGAAAGGTTCCTTCCTATCAATGTCCCTCCTCATTTTGTACACTTCAATCAGGATGTGCAGGTTAGGTGGATTGGCCACGCTAAATGACGCTTTAGTCATGCTAAATGTGTGGGGTTACGGGGAGAGGGCGGGGCGAGAGGGCTTGGGTAAGATACAGATCTGATGGGCCGAATGGCCTCTTCTGCACTGTAGGGATTCTGGGATTCTGTTATCCCCCTCAGCCTTCTCTGCTCTCAGGAGAACAACCCCAGCCTAACCAGCCTCTCTTCATCGCTGAGACACTCCATTCCAGGCAGCATCCTGGGGAATCCCCTCTGCGCCCCCTCCAGTACAATCACCTCCTTCCCAAACTGATGGTGGATTCCCAAAATGACCACCTCACGTTGTCTATCTGGTTGAGAGCCAACCTGCCCACTGGGATGAGAACAGCGCCCTCTACCCTGCGAACCAGGCAGCACAATGCTGGAGTATCGCCCTCTCCTGGACAGACCTGGTACTCTGACCAGGTTGCAATGACCCACTCTTGCCAACCCTCCAAAACCTGGCTCCCTCCTTCACATCTCTCTTTCCTTGGGCTGCTAAACAATGCGCAGGAGGTACAGCGCAGGAGCAGGCCATTCAGCCCATCTGCTCCATGCCTAGTACCCAATTGATCACCCTGTTGACACACCGCCTACATCTAAACTGAATCCTCAGGCAGACTTTGGGTTATAGCTTGGTAAATACCACATTTATTTCCCATCCCTAATTGCCCCTTGAGAAGGTGGTGGGTGAGTTGCCTACTTGAACCCGCTGCAGTTCCTGAGGTGTAAGTACACCCACAGTGCTGTTAGGGAGGGAGCACCAGGATTTTGACCCCAGCGACAATGAAGAAACGGCCGATATATTTCCAGGATGGTGAGTGACTTGGAGGGGACCGGGTGGTGGTGTTCCCATGAGATCAGGTCAGATAACCCCCAGTGAGTTGGCCTCAGCGCAGCGAATTCCTAACTTCCTGATCCCGTCACCTCAATTGGCAGCATATGTGAGGGAATGCAGGTTTGCATTCAGCTGTGACATGGGGCAGCACGGTGGCACAGTGCTGGGCACTGCTGCCTCACAGCGCCAGGGACCCGGGTTCGGTTTCCGGCTTGGATCACTGTCTGTGCGGAGTCTTCACGTTCTCCCCGTGTCTGCGTGAGTTTCCTCCGGGTGCTCTGGTTTCCTCCCACACTCCAAAGATGTGCAGGTTAGTTGGATTGGCCATGCTAAATTGTCCCTTAGTGTCCAAAGATGTGCGGGTTAGGTGGATTGGCCATGCTAAATTGTCCCTTAGTGTCCAAAGATGTGCGGGTTAGGTGGATTGGCCATGCTAAATTGTCCCTTAGTGTCCAAAGATGTGCGGGTTAGGGGGATTGGCCATGCTAAATTGTCCCTTAGTGTCCAAAGATGTGCAGGTTAGGTGAATTGGCCATGCTAAATTGCCCCTTAGTGTCCAAAGATGTGCAAGTTAGGGGGATTGGCCATGCTAAATTGTCCCTTAGTGTCCAAAGATGTGCAGGTTAGTTGGATTGGCCATGCTAAATTGCCCCTTAGTGTCCAAAGATGTGCAAGTTAGGGGGATTGGCCATGCTAAATTGTCCCTTAGTGTCCAAAGATGTGCAAGTTAGGGGGATTGGCCATGCTAAATTGTCCCTTAGTGTCCAAAGATGTGTAGGTTAGGTGGATTGGCCATGCTAAATTGTCCCTTAGTGTCCAAAGATGTGCAGGTTAGGGGGATTGGCCATGCTAAATTGTCCCTTAGTGTCCAAAGATGTGCAGGTTAGGTGGATTGGCCATGCTAAATTGACCCTTAGTGTCCAAAGATGTGCAGGTTAGGGTGGATTGGCCATGCTAAATTGTCCCTTGGTGTCCAAAGATGTGCAGGTTAGGTGGATTGGCCATGCTAAATTGTCCCTTAGTGTCCAAAGATGTGCAGGTTAGGGGGATTGGCCATGCTAAATTGCCAGCAATTCCCCCTGATACCCATTGGTTCCAGTTTGGCTCGGGCTCCTTGATACCACACTCAGTCGAATGTGGCCTTGATGTCAAGAGCTGTCACTCTCACCTCACTGCTGGAGTTCGGTTTAGTCCTGTTTAATTTCTGTCGTTTTGAGATATAGTAAAGCAGATTCACAGTCGCTCAGAGACCCCCGCAGCCTGGTTAAAGAGACCCCCAGACCCTCATTGCTCAGCGTGCTGCCGGCAGTGACCACCAGGGGGAAGTTGGTGCTGATGAGAGAATTAGTAGAAGCCGTGACAGGGAATGGGATAGCAGCAGGGGGGCAGAAGGGTCACAGCAGGCTGTTCCAGGCCTGCAGAGCTGAACATTCTGGGCTATTGGTAAGGAGACACAGAGAGAATTGTCTGACTCTGGGCAGCCGGTGTTGTCTACTGTTGTGTAAAACAATCCACTGCCCTTTGGCAATCCTGCAAAAACATCAATTAAACATTAACATCGACCGTTACCTGTCAGGTGAGCAGCGATTCTCTCTCTCGGGTCGTCTCCCACTTGCTTCATGAGATGAGGCAAACCTGGAGGTGGAACAGACAGAATCTCAGTCACTACAATCACACACACACACTGACACACACACACTGACACACTCACACACACACACACATACACCCTCACAAAACACACACACACGTACACACAGATGGAGAGAAAAACGAGAAAGATAGACAGATGGGGAGAGACAGACTAGTAGAGACAGACAGGGAGATGCAGACGGCAAGAGGCAGACTGAGAGAGACAGACGGGTAGAGGCAGACAGATAGACAGACAGGGAGAGGCCGACGGAGAGAGCCAGACAGGGAGGGGCAGACTGGGAGAGACAGACGGAGAGAGGCAGGCTGGGAGAGGCAGGCTGGGAGAGGCAGGCTGGGAGAGGCAGGCTGGGAGAGGCAGACGGGGAGAGGCAGACGGAGAGAGGCAGGCTGGGAGAGGCAGGCTGGGAGAGGCAGGCTGGGAGAGGCAGGCTGGGAGAGGCAGGCTGGGAGAGGCAGGCTGGGAGAGGCAGGCTGGGAGAGGCAGGCTGGGAGAGAAAGACGGAGGGAGGCAGGCTGGGAGAGGCAGGCTGGGAGAGGCAGGCTGGGAGAGGCAGGCTGGGAGAGGCAGGCTGGGAGAGAAAGACGGAGGGAGGTTCACATAGAGGTAAAACGAGAGGGGGCAGACGGACAAACAGAGAGACAGGCTGTCAGATGGGTAGAGGCAGACCAGTGGAGGAAGATGGGGAGAAGCAGATGGATAAAGAGAAACAGACACTGAGAAACAGACGGAGGGAGAGAGAGACAGACAGATGGGGAGCAGCAGACGAGGGAGAGAGAGACAGGTGGGCAGTTAGACAGGTTGAGAGAGTGAGACACAAGGACCATGGAGAGAGTCACACACAGAAACAGAACCTGAGAGGGAGACACACACAAAGAGAGGGGCGGACAGAGCGAGAGACGGAAAACACTCACCGTTATATGCAGTGAGATCCTCAGCTTCTCTGAGGGCTGCCTTCTGCAGAAAGGAACAGAGAGAGTTTGAGATTAAACAGAGGAACCAGAATGAAGCGTTCAAAATTCCTGCTGAGCTGGGTGGAGACTCAGGTTAGGCGAATCATCCAGTCTTGATCCGTGCAACAGGAGCGAAGCCATTGATCAATACTGGAGCTCACTGACCTCACAACAACCTAAAATGGGACTGGGTGGGTCAACATTGGACAAGCAACGTCCAAGCTGTCCAACTCGTGTCCCCCTCCCCCACCCCGCCCCCCCCATCCCCCTCACCCCGTCCGCTCCTGGGATTGCTGCATCCGCGGTTTGAATGAAGTCTCCGTGCCCTGGAGAGTAGGCAGGTTGAAGCATTGGTTACACAACTGGCAGCCAGAGGGTTGTGGCGTCGGCAACAAACACCGCAAGCGCCAAGATCCGGGCGGTCACGCTGAGTTTCCAGAACATTCAGAACTCAGCGTCTAACCCGAGCACTAGAGGCTGAACTCTCTACCCTCCCTCCTCACAGTGATTGTAACCCTGCGTGGTTGGGGAGGGTTAGGGGTATGATGTCAGTCCTCCCGGGGTCTGGGAAGAGGAAATCCGGCCTCACTGTGTGCAGTGTGGCTGCGAATAACCCCGGGAAGGCCCAATTTCCCTCGGGAGCTTGGCACAAGAACGGGGAAGGGGGGGGGCATGGGTCCGGCGGGAAATGCGTGCCGTCCGCAACCAGTGGAGGAAACCCACCTCCCCCCACACGGCGAGGACCCCCCTCCCTCCCCGAATTCACACGGGAGAGAATACCAAAGGCAGATGATAATCCACAGCTGAGACAGAGGGAAGTGAGACTTGAATGTCTTCATTTGATTTATAAAAAGAAACAGCATGAAAGAGGAACTACATCCATTGACTCTGTCTACACTTCCCGCTGCCTCGGTAAAGCAGCCGGCATGATTAAGGACCCCACGCATCCCGGACATTCTCTCTTCCCCCTTCTTCCGTTGGGAAAAAGATACAAAAGTCTGAGGTCACGTACCAACCGACTCAAGAACAGCTTCTTCCCTGCTGCTGTCAGACTTTCGAATGGACCTACCTCGCATTAAGTTGATCTTACTCTACACCCTAGCTATGACTGTAACACTACATTCTGCACTCTCTCCTTCTCTATGAACGGTATGCTTTGTCTGTATAGCGCGCAAGAAACCATACTCTCCACTGTATACTAATACACTGTGACAATAATAAATCAAATCAAATCAACTATCAGGAAGGCAGATGAGTGAGTGTCGAAATGGATGTGACTTACCCAGTGGGCGCCTTGGGGTCTCACTTGGCAGAAGACGAGATAGGAGGACGCAGCCACTAAAGCCAGGGCTGCGAGGGTGCAGGAGAACCTGAGACAGTGTCTGCCCTGCGTCTCTGCCCCTTCAACTGCCATGTCCCGGCCACTCTCCAACTCCGACAGCATCTTCTCGCTGCTCATGGTCTCTCAGCTGTGGTCTGGATAACACCTCAGGTTGCGGGTTGTCTCCCTCCCTCTCTCTGTCTCTCTCCCTTTCTCTCTCTCTGTCTCTCCCTCTCTCTCTGCGTCTCTCAACTTACACACACACACACAAGTGCAGCTGTCAAGTCTTTATACCTCCACTGGGGGATTCCCCAGCCTCCGAGAACCAGGCCGCTCAGATATTACGTAGAAAGCAAAAAAGTGAGAGTGAGAAAGGCTTTGACTCAGAGAGAGAGACAGAGAGAGAGAGAGAGAGATCAAAGAATTGAGAAAATAAAGGTTCCAATGTGAATATAAAATTGTATTTTTTTTAAGATTGGCATTCCCCTTTCTCCGAACCAACCCATTGAGCTTGTGACTTCATTCACCTTTTTCCAACGTGAAAGCATTGATAAGAAATTGAATGAGTTCACGGGTTTGAACGTCATATCAAGGGCAGTACAAAAAAGGATATTTTATTTCCCCCAATTAGGAGCAGGACTAATGGTACAACTTCCTCAAACTCCTCCACTATCCAATGAAATCATGGCTGATTCTCCATTTCCATTACTCCAATCGCTACATCCCCGATTCACTTTGAGTTTAAAAATCCATGGATGTCCGTCCTGGATACATGCATTGGCTGATTATCCAGAGTTTCCCAAGATTCCCAACTCTCAGAGAATTCCTCCTTGAGACCCCTACCCCATTGTCTGTCCCCTTCATCCTGAGAAAACCCCCCTCAGTCCTGGAGTCTCCAGCCAAGGGGAAGTAGCTCCTCAGTATCCCACCTGTCACGCCCTCTCGGAATCGTCCTCGGGATTCCGGAGAAGAGGGAGCCATTCTCCTCACTCATTCCTCGTGGGTCAAAACAGGAGCTATCTGAGTGAGCCTTCAATGCACCCCGTTGTAAGTCAACCATTGTACAGATTGAGTGGCACGGTGGCACAGTGGTTAGCACTGCTGCCTCACAGCGCCATGGACCCGGGTTCAATTCCGGCCTCGGGTCACTGTCTGTGCGGAGTCTGCACATTCTCCCCGTGTCTGTGTCGGTTTCCTCCGGGTGCTCCGGTTTCCTCCCACACTCCAAAGATGTGTAAGTTAGGTGGATTGGCCATGCTAAATTGCCCTTTAGTGTCAGGGTGACTAGCTAGGGTAAAATGCATGGTGTTATGGGGATAGGGCTTGGGTGGGATTGTGGTCAGTACAACCTCGATGAGCCGAATGGCCTCCTTCCGATGATTCTATAAGTCAAATCCACGTCTTCTCCCAACAATCCAACTGAATTCTATGGAAGTCTCCCCCAGTCCCTCCAATTGTATGGAATTTTACCAAACAAAACCATTTTCCAACATGTCGAGTTCCAAGAGATTAAAACCTTTATCCCAATGTACGGAATTTCCACAATCCCCCATCAGGCTAAAGGGATCAAGGGATATGGGGGGGAAGGGGGAATCAGGATATTGAATTCGATGATCAGCCATGATCAAAATGAATGGTGGAGCAGGCTCGAAGGGCCGAATGGCCTCCTCCTGCTTCTAGTTTCTATGTTTCTATAAATAACTTTCATATGTTCCCGATGGTGGCCGTGTCCAGAACTGGGGGTCATAATTTGAGGATAAGGGGTAAACCTTTTAGGACTGAGGTGAGGAGAAATTTCTTCACCCAGAGAGTGGTGAATGTGTGGAATTCACTCCCACACTACCAGAAGGATGTGGAGACTTTGGAGAGGGTACAGAAAAGATTTACCAGGATGTTTCCTGGTATGGGGGGCATTAGCTCTGAGGAGAGATTGGAGAAACTTGGTTTGTTCTCACTGGAACCACGGAAGTTGAGGGGCGACCTGATAGAAGTCTACAAGATTATGAGGGGCATGGACAGAGTGGACAGTCAGAAGCTTTTTCCCAGGGTGGAAGAGTCAATTACTAGGGGGCACAGGTTTAAGGTGCGAGGGACAAGGTTTAAAGGAGATGTACGAGGCAAGTTTTTACATTGAGGGTGGTGGGTGCCTGGAACTCGCTGCTGGGGGAGGTAGTGGAAGCAGATACGATAGTGACTTTTAAGGGGCGTCTTGACAAATACATGAATAGGATGGAAATAGAGGGATATGGTCCCTGGAAGGGTAGGGGGTTTTAGTTCAGATGGGCAACATGGTTGGTGCAGGCTTGGAGGGGCCGAGGGGCCTGTTCCTGTGCTGTAATTTTATTTGTTCTTTGTTCTTGTGGCTAAAATGTCTGATTTGAAGAAGAAATTAGATATAGCTCTTGGGGCAAAAGGGATCAAGGGATATGGGGATCAGGATATTGAGTTGGATGATCAACCATGAACAAAATCAATGGCGGAGCAGACTCGAAGGGTCGAATGGCCTACTCCTGCTCTTATTTTCTATATTTCTATGAATAGCCTCTACTGTACACCGATTGGATTATTCCCCGCTCAGCCTCCTGTGCTGCTTTGCTCAGGGTTTGTGTGTGACTTTTCTACCCAGAGGGTGGTGAGGGTCTGGAATGCGCTGCCTGGGAAGGTGGGGGAGATTGCACATCCTTTAAAAAGTACCTGGGTGAGTATTTGGAATGCCATAGCATCCAAGGCTCTGGACCAGGTTCTGGCAAGTGGGATTAGGCGGCTAAATCAGCGCCTTCCATGCATCGGTGCAGACTCGATGGACCGAAGGGCCTCTTCTGCACTGTGGTATTCTGTGATTCTGTGGCTGGATTTGTCTGAAGGCTCGGTGGTTTCGCTATTCTGGGAACTGGCTGCATTGGCCAGCAATGCCCATTGTTATTCAAGTTACAACCTAAGGTTGTAACTTGAATAACCGGTCAACGTGACATTGTGTGGTTGCAGTCGGGGGGAAACTGCCTCTCGCAGAATGATCGATTGGACTGACTGGTCGAAACAGTGGAAATGTGAGCGTGCCCTTTTATTACGTCAACCCATGTGTCATTCCCGCTCATCCAAAACATCTACCTGAGGAAGATATTAATTTGTCACTTGGTCTTGGTTAGCGTGTCTGTCGGTGAGTGAGGAGGCTGTGGGGTTACTCCCCACCGTGAGATTTGAACACAGTGATGGTTCCAGTGATAACTTGCTGTGCTCGCTTGTCTCCTGTTGCAGTCAGTACCAAACGCAGTTGAGAACCGATGTGAAGTGCGCCGTTAAATGGGACTGTTCCTCGAGGATGTGGAAGAGTTTAAAGGTGCCCTCATTGGGATATATAAGACACTGAGGGGGCTCTATAGTTCTGGCTACCCAAATCCATTGGGAGGACATACAGCCGTAGAATCCCTACAGGGCAGGAAGAGGCCATTCGGCCCATTGAGTCTGTACCGAATCTCCGAAGGAGCATCCCACCCAGGCCCTCCCTCTGTCCTATTACTGTAACCCTGCACATTTACCATGGCTAATCCACCTAACCTGCACATCTTTGGACGCTAAGGGGCAATTAAGCATGGCCAATCCACCTAACCCGCACATCTTTGGACGCTAAGGGGCAATTTAGCATGGCTAATCCACCTAACCTGCACATCTTTGGATGCTAAGGGGCAATTAAGCATGGCCAATCCACCTAACCCGCACATCTTTGGACACTAAGGGGCAATTTAGCATGGCTAATCCACCTAACCCGCACATCTTTGGACACTAAGGGACAATTTAGCATGGCCAATCCACCTAACCTGCACATTTTTGGAAACTAAGTGGCAATTTAGCATGGCCAATCCACCTAACCTACACATCTTTGGATACTAAGGGACAATTTAGCATGGCAAATCCACCTAACCTGCACATCTTTGGACACTAAGGTCGATTTAGCATGGCCAATCCACCTAACCTGCACATCTTTGGACACTAAGGACAATTTAGCACGGCCAATCCAAGGCGGGAGGGTGGGAGAGGGGGAGGGGTGCGGGTGTGAGGCAGGAATCAGTGTTATAACTCACTGCTTCTTTGCTTGCTTGCTTTTTCGGGTTGGGGGGTGTTGATTAAAGTTGAGTTGAATAGATTTTGTTGCTTAAATGTGGCACGGTGGCACAGTGGTTAGCACTGCTGCCTCACAGCATCAGGGACCCAGGTTCAATTCCCACCTCGGGTCACTGTGTGGAGTTTGCACGTTCTCCCCGTGTCTGCATGGGTTTCCTCCGGGCGCTCCGGTTTCCTCCCACAGTCTGAAAGACATGCTGGTTAGGTGGATTGGCCATTCTAAATTACCCCTTCACTTACAAAGGTGTGCAAGTTAAGTGGATTGGCCATGCTAAATTGCCCCTTAGTGTCCAAAGATGTGCAGGTTAGGGGGATTGGCCATGCTAAATTATCCCTTAGTGTCAGGAGATTAGCAGGGTAAATATGCGGGGATAGGGCCTGGCTGGGATTGTTGTTGGTGCAGGCTCGATGGGCTGAATGGCCTCCTCCTACATTGTAGTGATTCCATGGGAATGAAGGTAGGTAAATGGAATTATGATATAGATTAGCCCCAACAGAAATGAACTGAGATAGCCTGATGGAAAGTCTCAGTATTCTGGATGAAGCACCAACAGGTTAATCCACTGCGAGTGAGTGGGTGAAGAGGGGGAAATAGATACTGTGTCATCACTCAGACAGTAAAGGATTCTTCCTCTCTGTGAGGGGGTCAGAGAACTGCTGCCTGTTGGAATTTCCAATCACTAAATCAATTACATCTCAAAAGGGAACTTCATGAATATCTAAAGTACACAACTTCGCAAAGATCTGTGGTTAGGATAGGGAAACGGATTAAAACAACACGGTGGCACAGTGGTCAGCACTGCTGCCTCACAGCACCAGGGACCCAGGTTCAATTCCAGCCTTGGGTCACTGCCTGTGTGGAGTTTGCACATTCTCCCCGTGTCTATGTGGGTTTCCTCCGGGTGCACTGGTTTCCTCCCACAGTCCAAAGATGTGCAGGTTAGGTGGATTGGCCATGCTAAATTGTCCCTTAGCATCCAAAGATGTGCAGGTTAGGTGGATTGGCCATGCTAAATTGCCCCTTAGTGCCCAAAGATGTGCAGGTTAGGTGGATTGGCCGTGCTAAATTGCCCCTTAGTGTCCAAAGATGTGCAGGTTAGGTGGATTGGCCATGCTAAATTGTCCCTTAGTGCCCAAAGATGTGCAGGTTAGGTGGATTGGCCATGCTAAATTGCCCTTAGTGTCCAAAGATGTGCAGGTTAGGTGGATTGGCCATGCTAAATTGCCTCTTAGTGTCCAAATATGTGTGGGTTAGGTGGATTGGCCATGTTAAATTGCCCCTCAGTTTCCAAGGATGTGTAGGTTAGGTGGATTGGCCATGCTAAATTGCCTCTTAGTGTCCAAATATGTGTGGGTTAGGTGGATTGGCCATGTTAAATTGCCTCTTAGTGTCCAAATATGTGTGGGTTAGGTGGATTGGCCATGCTAAATTGCCCCTCAGTTTCCAAGGATGTGAAGGTTAGGTGGATTGGCCGTGCTAAATTGCCCCTTAGTGTCCAAAGATGTGCAGGTTGGGTGGATTAATGGGGCAACTACATGGAGTTAGGGCTGGTGTAAGATGCTCTGTTGGAGAGTCAGTGCAGACTCGAAGGGCCGAATGTTCTCTGACTCGATGGAGACTTGCTGTGGAGTCAGGCTGTTCGAATGGAACCAGCATTGGGCAAGAGGTGAATCGAGAATTCCTTCTGCAACCTGTCTCTACATCTGTGGCCTAGAACTGAGTCTTTCAGTCCAGCAGCTCTAAGCCGGTGTGTCCGTAATCCACGCCCAAGTTTCCTAACTCCCCTTCTTCATTTCACCCTCTCAGCATATCCTTCATTCCAATTCTTCCTGACGTGTTTGTCTAGCTTCTCCTGAAAGGAATCGGTGCGACTGGCTTCAACCGCTCTGTGTAGGCGTGAGTGTCACATTCTAATCAGTCCCCGGCCCATGAGGCTTCTCCTGTCAATTCCCCACCGGGTCTATTCATTACTCCTTTATATTGATGCCCCCTGAGTGTGAGATCTCACCTACAAGCGGAAACATCTCCCCTATCTCAGTCCCACCCAACTCTTCCATTGTCTTAATGATCCCTGTTCTTCCAGACCTCAGGGGCAGCATGGACCAGTTGGGCCGAAGGGCCTGTTTCCATGCTGTAAACCTTTATGACTCTAAATGTGCACCGAGTCGCACCTCAAGGCGATGGGCCAAGTGCTGGTAAATGGGATAAGATCGGAGGTCAGGTGTTTCTTGCGTCGGTGCAGACTCGATGGGCTGAAGGGCCTCTTCTGCATTGTGTCATTCTACGATTCCAGTCTGTTTTCAGTTGAAGTTTATTTATTAGTGTCGCAAGTAGGCTTACATTAACACTGCAATGAAGTTACTGTGAAAATCCCCTAGTCGCCACACTCCGGCGCCTGTTCGGGTACACTGAGGGGGAATTTAGCACGGCCAATCCACCTAACCAGCACATCTTCCAGACCGTGGGAGGAAACTGGAGCACCCGGAGGAAACCCACGCAGACACGGGGAGAACATGCAGACTCCACACAGACAGTGACCCAAACTGGGAATCGAACCCGGGTCCCTGGCGCTGTGAGGCAGCAGTGCTAACCATTGGAGCACTGTGATACCCGGGACCCCTCAATCCTGGCACCTTCCTTGTCAATGTTTGACTTTTCCACCTTCCCCAGCGCCCCCCTCTCTCTCTACCGATGTAGCGGATATATCTCCGACTGTGCCCTCGGGAAGATTGCGTACAGGTTTAACGCAACCTCCTTGCTTTCCCTTCCTCCACATTGGCAATTTTTACAGCTTTATGATTTGCGAGCTTCAGCAAGTGTGTTTCAAATCTAAAGGAAATAATTTTACTGGAAACTGGTCCGAGCGATGTTAACAGGTGTGTGAAACATCCTGTGAAAATCCCCAGGGAGATTATTTACAGCCAGCATGCGTTCCTGTGTCCTTCGCTCTCTGCCTCCCCCTTTTGGGAAGTTATATTAAATACAGCCTCCCTGCAGTCAGACTGAGGTTCAATGTGTTTGGGTCTTTTTCCTGGTTTGAGATCACTGTCTTAGCGACAAATTTTCTCCAGGTGCTTTTTATCATTTTTGTCATGGGGCAGCTGGAGGCGTGGGCACGGGAACCGGGTGCAAAGGGCACGGGAACCGGGTGCAAAGGGCATGGGAACCGGTTGCAAAGGGCATGGGAACCGGGTGCAAAGGGCACGGGAACCGGTTGCAAAGGGCATGGGAACCGGGTGCAAAGGGCACGGGAGCCGGGTGCAAAGGGCATGGGAACCGGGTGCAAAGGGCATGGGAACCGGGTGCAAAGGGCATGGGAACCGGGTGCAAAGGGCACGGGAACCGGGTGCAAAGGGCACGGGAGCCGGGTGCAAAGGGCATGGGAGCCGGGTGCAAAGGGCATGGGAACCGGGTGCAAAGGGCATGGGAACCAGGTGCAAAGGGCACGGGAGCCGGGTGCAAAGGGCATGGGAACCGGGTGCAAAGGGCATGGGAACCGGGTGCAAAGGGCATGGGAACCGGGTGCAAAGGGCATGGGAGCCGGGTGCAAAGGGCATGGGAACCGGGTGCAAAGGGCATGGGAACCGGGTGCAAAGGGCATGGGAACCGGGTGCAAAGGCATGGGAACCGGGTGCAAAGGGCATGGGAACCGGGTGCAAAGGGCATGGGAACCGGGTGCAAAGGGCATGGGAACCGGGTGCAAAGGGCGTGGGAACCGGGTGCAAAGGGCATGGGAACTGGGTGCAGAGGGCATGGGAACCGGGTGCAAAGGGCATGGGAACCGGGTGCAGAGGGCATGGGAACCGGGTGCAAAGGGCATGGGAACCGGGTGCAAAGGGCATGGGTGAACTGGGTGTAAAGGTAGATGAACTTGGGGCGTGGATTGGTACTTGGGACTACGATGTTGTGGCCATTACGGAGACGTGGGTAGAACAAGGACAGGAATGGTTGTTGGACGTTCCGGGGTATAGATGTTTCACTAAGTGTAGGGAAGCTGGTAAAAGAGGTGGAGGAGTGGCATTGTTAATCAAGGATAGTTTAACGGCTGCGGAAAGGCACTTCGAGGGGGATCTGTACACTGAGGTAATATGGGCTGAGGTTAGAAATAGGAAAGGAGCGGTCACGTTGTTAGGAGTTTACTATAGGCCCCCAAATAGTAAGAGAGATGTGGAGGAAGAAATTGCTAAGCAGATTATGGATATGTGTGGGGGTCAGAGGGTAGTTGTCATGGGGGACTTTAACTTTCCAAATATTGATTGGAACCTTTGTAGGTCAAATAATTCGGATGGGGCAGTTTTTGTGCAGTGTGTGCAGGAGGGTTTCATAGAACATAGAACAGTACAACACAGAACAGGCCCTTCAGCCCACGATGTTGTGCCGAGTTTTGTCTGAAACCCAGATCAAGCTATTTCCTCCCTATCATCCCGAAGTACTCCATGTGCCTATCCAATAGCTTCTTAAATGTTCCTAAAGTTTCTGACTCCACTATCCCTGCAGGCAGTCCATTCCACACCCCAACCACTGGCATATTGTTTCCTGACACAATATGTGGATAGGCTGACAAGAGGTGAGGCCACATTGGATTTGGTACTGGGAAATGAACCGGGCCAAGTGTTAGATTTGCTTGTGGGAGAGCACTTTGGAGATAGTGACCACAATTCGGTGTCTTTTGTTATTGCGATGGAGAGGGATAGGGCCGTACGGCAGGGCAAGGTTTACAATTGGGGGAGAGGTAATTATGATGCGATTAGGCAAGAATTAGGGGACATAAGTTGGGAACAGAAACTGTCAGGGAGAGGAACTAATGAAAAGTGGAACTTTTTCAAGGAACAAATACTGGGTGTCCTTGATAGGTATGTCCCTGTCAGGCAGGGAGGAAATGGCCGAGTGAGGGAACCATGGTTCACGAAAGAGGTGGAATGTCTTGTGAAAAGGAAGAGGGAAGCTTATGTAGGGATGAGGAAACAAGGTTCAGATGGCGCGATTGAGGGTTACAAGTTAGCAAGGAACAAGCTGAAAAAGGGGCTTCGGAGAGCTAGGAGGGGACATGAGAAGTCCTTGGTGGGTCGGATCAAGGAAAACCCCAAGGCTTTTTACTCTTATGTGAGGAATAAAAGAATGACCAGGGTGAGGTTAGGGCCGGTCAAGGACAGTCGTGGGAACTTGTGTATGGAGTCAGTAGAGATAGGCGAGGTGATGAATGAATACTTTTCTTCAGTGTTCACCAAGAAGAGGGGCCATGTTTTTGAGGAAGAGAAGGTGTTATAGGCTAATAGGCTGGAGGAAATAGATGTTCAGAGCGAGGATGTCCTGGCAGTTTTGAATAAACTGAAGGTCGATAAGTCCCTGGGCCTGATGAAATATATCCTAGGATTCTTTGGGAGGCAAGGGATGAGATTGCAGAGCCTTTGGCTTTGATATTTGGGTCCTCACTGTCCACGGGGATGGTGCCAGAGGACTGGAGAGTGGCGAATGTTGTTCCTCTGTTTAAGAAAGGGAATAGAAATGACCCTGGTAATTATAGACTAGTTAGTCTTACTTCGGTGGTTGGTAAATTGATGGAAAAGGTCCTTAGGGATGGGACTTACAACCATTTAGAAAGATGCGGATTAATCCGGGATAGTCAGCATGGATTCGTGAAGGGCAAGTCGTGCCTCACAAATTTGATTGAATTTTCTGAGGAGGTAACTAAGTGTGTTGATGAAGGTAGGGCAGTTGATGTCATATACATGGATTTTAGTAAGGCGTTTGATAAGGTCCCCCATGGTCGGCTTATGATGAAAGTGAGGAGGTGTGGGATAGAGGGAAAGTTGGCCGATTGGATAGGTAACTGGCTGTCTGATCGAAGACAGAGGGTGGTGGTGGATGGAAAATTTTCGGATTGGAGGCAGGTTGCTAGCGGAGTGCCACAGGGATCAGTGCTTGGTCCTCTGCTCTTTGTGATTTTTATTAATGACTTAGAGGAGGGGGCTGAAGGGTGGATCAGTAAATTTGCTGATGACACCAAGATTGGTGGAGTAGTGGATGAGGTGGAGGGCTGTTGTAGGCTGCAAAGAGACATAGATAGGATGCAAAGCTGGGCTGAAAAATGGCAAATGGAGTTTAACCCTGATAAATGTGAGGTGATTCATTTTGGTAGGACTAATTTAAATGTGGATTACAGGGTCAAAGGTAGGGTTCTGAATACTGTGGAGGAACAGAGAGATCTTGGGGTCCATATCCACAGATCTCTAAAGGTTGCCACTCAAGTGGATAGAGCTGTGAAGAAGGCCTATAGTGTGTTAGCTTTTATTAACAGGGGATTGGAGTTTAAGAGCCATGGGGTTATGCTGCAACTGTACAGGACCTTGGTGAGACCACATTTGGAGTATTGTGTGCAGTTCTGGTCACCTCACTATAGGAAGGATGTGGAAGCGCTGGAAAGAGTGCAGAGGAGATTTACCAGGATGCTGCCTGGTTTGGAGGGTAGGTCTTATGAGGAAAGGTTGAGGGAGCTAGGGCTGTTCTCTCTGGAGCGGAGGAGGCTGAGGGGAGACTTAATAGAGGTTTATAAAATGATGAAGAGGATAGATAGAGTGAACGTTCAAAGACTATTTCCTCGGGTGGATGGAGCTATTACAAGGGGGCATAATTATAGGGTGGGAGATATAGGAAGGATATCCGAGGTAGGTTCTTTACGCAGAGAGTGGTTGGGGTGTGGAATGGACTGCCTGCAGTGATAGTGGAGTCAGACACTTTAGGAACATTTAAGCGGTTATTGGATAGGCACATGGAGCACACCAGGATGATAGGGAATGGGATAGCTTGATCTTGGTTTCAGATAAAGCTCGGCACAACATCGTGGGCCGAAGGGCCTGTTCTGTGCTGTACTGTTCTATGTTCTATGTTCTAAAGGGCACGGGGTGCCGGGTGCAAAGGGCCTGGGAACCGGGTGCAAAGGGCATGGGAACCGGGTGCAAAGGGCATGGGAACCAGGTGCAACGGGCACGCGGAGCCGGGTGCGAAGGGCATGGGAACCAGGTGCAAAGGGCATGGGAACCGGGTGCAAAGGGCAGGGGAACCATGTGCAAAGGGCATGGGAACCAGGTGCAAAGGGCACGGGGAGCCGGGTGCAAAGGGCACGGGAGCCGGGTGCAAAGGGCATGGGAGCCGGGTGCAAAGGGCAGGGGAACCAGGTGCAAAGGGCACGGGAGCCAGATGCAAAGGGCACGGCCAATCATCCACTGGCCATTGTCCAATCTCCAGTTGCCCTGACTTGTCAGGTCACGGGGGCAGAGGGGCAAGGCAGAGTGAGTGAGCGTGGGTCCTACACAACCCATCCCCACCGTAACCAACTTGTACAAGTGATACACTTGGGCACACCTTCCATACGCCTTCTCACATTCTCACACATTCACTCTCTCCCTCTGTCACACCCGCGCACACACTCACTCTCTCACTCACTCTCTCATACACACACTCTCTCACACACACACACTCACTCTCTCACTCACTCTCTCATACACACTCCCTCACACACACACACACTCACTCTCTCACTCACTCTCACACACACTCTCACTCTCACACACAGTCATTCTCTCTCTCTCACATGCACACACTCACTCTCTCCCTCTCTCACACACACTCACTCTCTCCCTCTCTCTCACACACTCACTCTCTCCCTCTCTCTCTCTCACACATACTCACCCTCTCCCCCTCTCTCTCACACATTCACTCTCTTTCTTACCCACACTCACTCTCTCCCTCTCTCTCAGGCATACTCACCCTCTCCCCCTCTCTCTCACACACACTCATTCTCTCTCTCTCTCACACACGCACACACTCACCCTCTCTCTCTCTTACACTCACTCTCCCTCTCACACACACTCTCCCTCTCTCTCTCACACACACTCTCTCTCTCTCACACGCACACACTCTCTCCCTCTGTCTCTCGCACACACACTCACCCTGCTCTCTCACACACACACATTCACTCACTCCCTCTGTCTCTCACACACACTCACTCTCTCCCTCTCTCTCTCACACACACATTCACTCACTCTCTCACACACGTGCACACTCACTCTCTCCCTCTGGCTCTCACACACACACACACACTCTCTCTCTCTCGCACACACACACTCTCATTCTCTCCCTCTCTCTCTCAAACACACTCACTCACTCTCTCCCTCTGGCTCTCACACACACATTCACTCACTCTCTCTCTCACACACACACACACTCTCTCTCTCTCGCACACACACACTCTCATTCTCTCCCTCTCTCTCTCAAACACACTCACTCACTCTCTCCCTCCTTCTCAGGCACACACTCACGTTCTCCCTCTTTCTCTCAAACATACTCACTCTCTCACTCCCTCTCTCCTACACACTCTCACTCTCCCTTTCTCACACACACACAGGAGAAATTTCCTCACCCAGAGGGTGGTGAATGTGTGGAATTCACTCCCACAGAAAGTAGTTGAGGCCAAAACATTGTGTGATTTCAAGAAGAAATTAGATAAAGCTCTTGGGGCTAAAGGGATTGAGGGATATGGGGGGAAGGGGGGGGGGATCAGGATATTGGATTCGATGATCAGCCATGATCAAAATGAATGGTGGAGCAGGCTTGAAGGGCCGGATGGCCTCCTCCTGCTTCTAGTTTCTATGTTTCTAAGTTACCCTTCTAGACTCCAGTGGATACAAACTTCTCCAACCTTTCCTCAAAAGACAACCCACCCATTCTTGATATTAATCTCGTAAATCATCTCTGAACTGCTCATGTATTTACATCGTTCCTTAAATAAGGAGATAAATTCTATTCACAGCATAATGAATAGAAGCAAAATACTGTGGATGTTGGAATCTGAAACAAAAACAGAAAATGCTGCATGTTGTGGGAAATTTACCACCGGAGTCAGACTTGGAGTTTCAATAACACAGTTTTATTTCGGACACGAAGCTTCAGGGAGAAAGCACTGGCACTCCGCAGTACTTGGCAGCTACCTTCTCAATCATACAATAGCAGTTGATCATTTTTATACCTTTCAGACAATAGATAGTCTGGACATTAGCCATTTAACACATTGTTATAGTTGAGTAGACAGATCATGGTGATCGATAGTTAACACATCGTTACAATCAGACAGGTACAGACATGGGCAGGTATTGTTCATAGAATGGATACATTTCCTCTATCAATGCCTGGTTTCGATCTATACATTCAGTGATTGGTTTTTGGTGCATTTATGTATTTATGTTCCCATCTCGGGCTGATCTTGTATCAGTCTTCATTGTTCTGGGTCTGCCCTTATCTTTAAAGTGCCCCAAGCTCTGACTAGCTTCCTGCAGCATTTCGGTTCTGCACGTTTTAACTTTAAGTAACTGTCTGTGCTAAAAGCCAGTGCTTGTCAATGTCCCTTTCCCAGGCAACCATTTTGTGTGCCAGGCAACGATTTCTTTATTTTCCCCACTTCACTGGAAAATCTCAGCAGGTTTGGCAGCATCTGTGGAGAGAGAATAGAGCCAACGTTTCGAGTCTGGATGATCCTTCATTCATTCGATTTTCAAGTTTGCTGATGATGCCACGGTAATGGGTTGGATCTCAAACAATGACGAGACAGAGTACAGGAATGAGATAGAGAATCTGGTGAACTGGTGCGGCAACAATAATCTCTCCCTCAATGTCAACAAAACGAAGGAGATTGTCATCGACTTCAGGAAGCGTAAAGGAGAACATGCCCCTGTCTACATCAATGGGGACAAAGTAAAAAGGGTCGAGAGCTTCAAGTTTTTAGGTGTCCAGATTACCAACAACCAGTCCTGGTGCCCCCAAGCCGACACTATAGTTAAGAAAGCCCACCAACGCCTCTACTTTCTCAGAAGACTAAGGAAATTTGGCATGTCAGCTACGACTCTCACCAACTTTTACAGATGCCCCATAGAAAGCATTCTTTCTGGTTGTATCACAGCTTGGTATGGCTCCTGCTCTGCCCAAGAGCGCAAGGAACTACAAAAGGTCGTGAATGTAGCCCAATCCATCACGCAAACCAGCCTCCCGTCCATTGACTCTCTCTACGCTTCCTGCTGCCTCGGCAAAGCAGCCAGCATAATTAAGGACCCCACGTACCCCGGACATTCTCTCTTCCACCTTCTTCCATCGGGAAACAGATACAAAAGTCTGAGGCCCCCCCTGCACCCCTATGGTGCATCTATAAAAGTTGGTGAGAGTTGTAGCTGACATTGGGAGGGAGGGGGCTCCCGATGTCTGTGCTAGTGAGAATCATATCCTGGCTCTTCTTTTGCACTGAGAGCCACAGGATTGTGACTCGCGATTTAACCAATAACCCAGCACCGTTCTCTCCTGTTTCCCCATATGTTTGGCACTTGGAATCTTTGAATTCCGCCCTTGGTCTCCTGGGGAATGAAGGGATTTGGGGAGTGAGCAGGAAAGCAGGCATGATGGCATTGAATGGCGGAGCAGGTTTGATGGGTCATGTGTTCCTATTTCTCATGTTGCTGTGTATTGATAGGCGAGCTCTCTCTCTGCACTGACTCTCTGACTCTGCAATCTATGGGTTCAGTCTCATCGCTGGGACGGGGGGAGGCGGGGGTGAGCACACATGAGCTTAAGTGAGCGAGCGCGGAGCGGGCTCTTGGGAACATATCAGTTATTAGTGACAGAAGTTTCCAATTCTCACGGTGACGTTACTGCAAACTCTTTCTTTTCACTTCTGCCTTTCGGTTCCAGTTTTGAAAAGGTCGTCCCTGTCTCTCTGTTACTCGCATTCTGGCCTCTGCATCATCATTGTTGTGGGTTCCAAGCCCACTCCGGAAACCTCAGCAATGAATCTAGGCCGACGCTGAGTGGAATGCTGCACTGTCAGAGGTGCCGACTTTCAGCTGAGGTCTTGCACACCTGGCCCCCCCAAGCGGATGTAAAAATTCACATTTTCCAAAAGACAAAAGACCTTGGGATTCTCACTGGGCGTTTTGGCCAATATTGATCCCACAACCCACAGCACCGATGAAGGTAACATGGTCATGATCTTACTGCTACTTGTGGGACCTCAACGTACAACTTTCCTGCTACATTGAAAGCTTTATGTTCATACAGATCACTGTGTTAACAAAAAGAACAAGGAACAATGTCAATATTAACAAAACAAAGGAGATAGTCACCGACTTCGAGAAGCGTAGTGGGGACACAGTAGAAAGGGTCGAGAGCTTCTAGTTTTTAGGTGACCAGATCACCAACAACCTGTCCTGGTCCCCCCACACCGACACTATAGTTAAGAAAGCCCACCAACGCCTCTCAGGAGGCTTTCTCAGGAGGCTAAGGAAATTTGGCACGTCAGCTATGACTCTCTCAATCTTTTACAGATGCACCATAGAAAGCACTCTTTCTGGTTGTATCACAGCTTGGTATGGCTCCTGCTCTGCCCAAGACTACAAAAGGTCGTGAATGTAGCCCAATCCATCACGCAAACCAGCCTCCCGTCCATTGACTCTGTCTACACTTCCTCGGCAAAGCAGCCAGCATAATCAAGGACCCCACGCACCCCGGACATTCTCTCTTCCACCTTCTTCCGTCGGGAAAAAGATGCAAAAGTCTGAGGTCACGTACCAACCGACTCAAGAACAGCTTCTTCCCTGCTGCCGTCAGACTTTTGAATGGGCTTACTTTGCATTAAGTTGATCTTTCTCTACACCCTAGCTATGACTGTAACACTACATTCTGCACTCTCTCGTTTCCTTCTCTATGAATGGTATGCTTTGTCTGTATAGCGCGCAAGAAACAATACTTTTCACTGTATGTTAATACATGTGACGATAATAAATTGAATCAAATCACAGAACAGTCCAGCACAGGAGCAGGCCCTTCGGCCCTCCAAGCCCGCGCCGTTCATGATGCCTGCCTAAACTAAAACCGTATGCACTTAGAGTCCGTATCCTTCCATTCCCATCTTATTCATGTATTCGTTTAGATGCCCCTTAAATGCCACTATCGTACCTGCTCCCACCACCTCCCCGGGCAACACGTTCCAGACATTCACCACCCTCTGTGTAAAAAACTTGCCCCTCACGTCTCCTCTAAACTTTTCCCCACGCACCTTAAACCTATGTCCCCGAGTACTTGACATTTCTACCCGAGGAAAAAGCTTCTGACTGTCCACTCTGTCCATGCCCCTCATAATCTTGTAGACTTCTATCAGGTCGCCCCTCAACCTCCTTCGTTCCAGTGAGAATAAACCGAGTTTCTCCAACTTTCCTCATAGCTAATGCCCTCCTGATGGATCAGATCTAAGCTCTGCAGTCCTGCCACATCCAGTCGTGAATGGCAGTGGACAATTAAACAATTCACTGGAGGAGGAGGCTCCACAAATATCCCCACCCTCAATGATGGAGGAGCCCAGCGTGTCAGTGCAAAGGATAAGGCTGAAGTATTCGCAGCAATCTTCAGCCGGAAATGCCGAGTGGATGATCCATCTTGGCCTCCTCTGGAGGTCCCCAGCATCACAGATGTTAGTCTTCAGCCAATTCAGGATGGTAGAGGGGGGAACAACATTTAAGAAGCATTTAGATGAGCACTTGAAATGCGATCGCATAAAAGAATACGGACCAGGTGATGGAAAGTGGGATTAGAATACATAGGGTGGCACGCTGGCACAGTGGTTAGCACTGCTGCCTCACAGCACCAGGGACCTGGGTTCAATTCCCGGCTTGGGTGACTGTGTGGAGACTGCATGCTCTCCCCGTATCTGCGTGGGTTTCCTCCGGGTGCTCCGGTTTCCTCCCACACTCTGAAAGACATGCTGGTTAGGTGGATTGGCCGTGCTAAATTGCCCCTTAGTGTCCAAAGATGTGCAGGTTAGGTCGACTAGCCATACTAAATTGTCCCTTAATGTCCCAAGATGTGCAGGTTAGGTGAATTGGCCATGCTAAATTATTCCTTAGTGTCCAAAGATGTGCAGGTTAGGTGGATTGGTCATGTTAAATTGCCCCTTAGTGTCCAAAGATGTGCAGGTTAGGTGAATTGGCCATGCTAAATTATTCCTTAGTGTCCAAAGATGTGCAGGTTAGGTGGATTGGTCATGTTAAATTGCCCCTTAGTGTCCAAAGATGTGCAGGTTAGGTGAATTGGCCATGCTAAATTATTCCTTAGTGTCCAAAGATGTGCAGGTTAGGTGGATTGGCCATGCTAAATTGCCCCTTATTGTCCCAAGATGTGCAGGTTAGGTGGATTGGCCATACTAAATTATTCCTTCGTGTCCAAAGATGTGCAGGTTAGGTGAATTGGCCATGCTAAATTATTCCTTAGTGTCCAAAGATGTGCAGGTTAGGTGAATTGGCCATGCTAAATTATTCCTTAGTGTCCAAAGATGTGTAGGTTACGGGGCTTGGCCATGCTAAATTGCCCCTTAGTGTCCTGAGATGTATAAATTTGGGGGATTAGCGGGGTGAATATATGAGGTTACGGGGATAAGGCTGGAGCTGAGCCTGGGTAAGATGCTCTATTGAAGAGTTGGTGCAGACTCGATGGGCTGAATGGCCACCTTCTGCACTGTAGGGCTTCAGTGATTCTATGCTTAATGACCGGCATGGACACAATGGGCCAAAGGGCCTTTTTCCATGCTGTAAAACTCTCGAACTCCACGTGATATCAAGAAACAGTGGGAGACACTGGATACTGCAAAGGCAATGGCCCCTGATAACATTCTGGGAATAGTATTGAAGACTTGTGCTCCAGAACTTGCCGCTCTCCTCGCCAGTGTTGTAACTCCAGTTACAACTCTGGCATTAACCCCACAATGTGGAAAATTGCCCAGGTATGTTCTGTACACAAAAAGCAGGACAAATCCAACCTGGCCAATGGCCCCTCAATCAGTCTACTCTCGATCATCAGTAAAGTGATGGAAGAGGTCACCTGTTATCAAGCGGTACTTACTCTGCTGAAACCATCTCACCAATTATATCAAATCAAAGCAGATGCTGGAAAGATGAAATAAAAACAGAAAACTCAGCAGGTTGGGCAGCATCTGTGGAGAGAGAAACAGAGTTAATGTTTCGAGTCCGTACCACTCTTCCTCAGGGTTAAAGAGAGGGAGAATTGTGATGGATTTTAAGAGGGAGGTGGGAGTAGGTGAAGCCAGATAGAAGGTCAGGGATAGCTGGGATCTAAGAAGAGATTAGATAAAAATGTCATGGACATAAGGCAAAGCGAGTATTGATGATAGTGTTGAAGACTAAAGAAGGTGCCGATAGCGGGGCAAAAGTAAGATAGCAGAATGTGTTAGTTTACACACTGGTGCTCAAAGTCAGTGGGGTGGGATTTGTATACACAACTTGTTCACTCCCAGCTCTGCGGATGAATTAAATCATAGAATCCCTACAGTGCAGAAGGAGGCCATTTGGCCCATCGAGCCTGCACTGACCACAATCCCACCCAGGCACTATCCCCATAACCCCAGGTATTTACCCTGCTAATCTCCTTAACACTAAAGGGCAATTTAGCATGGCCAATCATAGAAACATAGAAACTAGAAGCAGGAGGAGGCCATTCGGCCCTTCGAGCCTGCTAAGCCATTCATTTTGATCATGGCTGATCATCGAATTCAATATCCTGATTCCCCCTTCCCCCCATATCCCTTGATCCCTTTAGCCCCAAAAGCGATATCTAATTTCTTCTTGAAATCACACAATGTTTTGGCCTCAACTATTTTCTGTGGGAGTGAATTCCACACATTCACCACCCTCTGGGTGAAGAAATTTCTCCTCACCTCAGTTCTAAAAGGTTTACCCCTTGTCCTCAAACTATGACCCCCAGTTCTGGACTCCCCCACCAGTGGGAACATTCTTTCTGAATCTACCCTGTCTAACCCTGTTAGAATTTTATAAGTTTCTATGAGATCCCCTCTCACTCTTCTAAACTCCAGTGAATATAATCCTAACCAACTTAGCCTCTCCTCATATGACAGACCTGCCATCCCAGGAATCGAGCTGGTAAACCTTCGCTGTACTCCCTCTATAGCAAGGACATCCTTCCTCAGATAAGGACACCAAAACTGCACACAATACTCCAGGTGTGGCCTCACCAACTCCCTGTACAATTGCAGCAAAGCATCCCTATCCCGATACTCAAATCCTCTCGCTATGAAGGCCAACATACCATTTGCCTTCTTTACTGCCTGCTGTACCTGCACGCTTACTTTCCACGACTGATGCACGAGGACTCCAAGGTCTCGCCGAGTATCCACCTCTCTCAATTTACACCCATTCAAATAATAATCTGTCTTCCTATTATTGCTACCAAAGTGGATAACCTGACATTTATCCACATTATACTGCATCTGCCATGCAGATGCCCACACACTCAGCCTGTCTAAATCACGCTGAAGCATCTCTGCATCCTCCTCACAGCTCACCCTCCCACCCAACTTTGTATCATCTGCAATTTTGGAGATAATTCATTCAGCTCCCTCTTCCAAATCATTAATATATAGTGTGAAATGTTGGGGTCCAAGACAGATCCCGGCAGAACCCCAGTAGTCACTGCCTGCCAATCAGAAAAAGACCCATCTGCTAACCAGCTTTCTATCCATTTCAAGACATTACCTGCAATCTCATGTGCTTTAACTTTACATAGCAGTCTGTTATGTGAGACCTTGTCGAAAGCCTTCTGAAAGTCTAAATAAACCACATTCACTGGTTCTCCTCGGTCAACTCTACCAATTATATCCTCAAAAAATTCCAATAGATTCGTCAAGCATGATTCCCCTTTGTAAGTCCATGCTGACTTTGATTATATCGTGCCTTCCAAATGCTGAGCTATGAAATCCTTGACACTGGACTCTAAGTAACTTCCCCACTTCTGACCTTAGGCTCACTGGTCTATAGTTCCCTGTTTTCTCTCGAGCTCCCCTTTTGAATAGCGGGCTTATATTAGCTACTCTCCAATCTGTAGCAACCAATCCAGAGTCCAAAGAATTTTGGAAAATAACCACCAATGGATCTAGTATTTTGGAAGGCCTTTGACAAGGTCCCTCATGGCAGACTGGTTCAGAAGGTGAAGTCGCATGGGATCAGAGGTGAGCTGGCAAGGTGGATACAAAACTGGCTCAGTCACAGAAGACAGAGGGTAGCAGTGGAAGGGTGTGTTTCTGAATGGAGGGCTGTGACAAGTGGTGTTCCTCAGGGATCAGTGCTGGGACCTTTGCTGTTTGTAATATATATAAATGTTTTGGAGGAAAACTGGATTGATTAGTAAGTTTGTGGATGACACAAAGGTTGGTGGATTTGCAGAAAGCAATGAGGACTATCAGAGGATACAGCAGGATATAGATTGGTTCGAGACATGGGCGGAGAGATGGCAGATGGAGTTTAATTCGGACAGATGTGAGGTAATGCATTTTGGAAGGTCGAATACAAATAGGAAATATATAGTAAATGGCAGAACCCTTAAGAGTATTGATAGGCAAAGGGACCTGGGTGTACAGGTACACAGGTCATTGAAAGTGGCAATGCAGGTGGAGAAGGTAGTCAAGAAGGCATAAGGCATGCTTGCCTTCATCAGCCGGGGCATTGAGTTTAAAAATTGGCAAGTCATGTTGCAGCTTTATAGAACCTTAGTTAGACTGCACTTGGAATATAGTGTTCAATTCTGGTCGCTGCACTACCAGAAAGATGTGGAGGCTTTGGAGAGGGTACAGAAAAGATTTACCAGGATGTTGCCTGGTATGGAGGGCATCAGCTATGAGGAGAGGTTGGAGAAACTTGGTTTGTTCTCACTGAAAGTTGAGGGGTGACCTGATAGAAGTCTACAAGATTATGAGAGGCATGGACAGAGTGGATAGTCAGAAGCTTTTTCCCAGGGTGGAAGAATCAATTGGTAGGGAGCACAGGTTTAAGGTGCGAGGGGCAAAGTTTGAAGGAGATGTACGAGGCAAGTTTTTTACACAGAGGATGGTGGGTGCTTGGAACTCGCTGCCGGGGGGAGGTAGTGGAAGCAGATATGATAGTGACTTTTAAGGGGCATCTTGATAAATATATGAATAGGATGGAATAGAGGGATATGGTCCCCGGAAGGGTAGGGGGTTTTAATTCAGTGGGGCAGCATGGTCAGTGCAGGCTTGGAGGGCCGAAAGGCCTGTTCCTGTGCTGTAATTTTCTTTGTTCTTTGCTCTTTATTTCCAGGGCCACTCTGGGATGAAGATTATCAGGCCCTGGAGATTTATCCACCTTCAATCCCATCAATTTCCCCAAAATCATTCTCTACTAATGCTGATTTCCTTCAGCTCCTCACAAAACTTATTTCTCTCAGCACTTCTGGTACATTATTCCTGTCTTCCTTTGTGAAGACTGAAGCAAAGTACAAATTTAATTCCTCAGCTATTTCTTTATTCCCCGTTATGTATTCCCCCGTTTCTGACTGTAAAGGGTTTACATTCATTTTTGTCAATCTTTTTCTCTTTACATACCAATAGAAACTTTTATAGTCAGGTTTTATGTTCCCCGCTAGCTTACTTTCATACTCTATTTTTCCCTTCTTAATCAATCTTTTGGCCCTCCTTTGCTGAATTTTAAACTGCGGCCAATCCTCAGACCTATTGCTTTTTCTGGCCAAGATGCATGCTTCTTCCTTGAATCTGATTGATGTAAAGAGAAAAATCAGCATTAGTAGAGAAATGATTTTGGGGAAATTGATGGGATTGAAGGTGGCGAAACCTACACATCTTTGGATACTAAGGGACAATTTAGAATGGCTAATCCACCTAACCTACATATCTTTGGACACTAAGGGGCAATTTAGCATGGCCAATCCACCTAACCTACACATCTTTGGACACTAAGGGGCAATTTAGCATGGCCAATCCACCTAACCTACACATCTTTGGACACTAAGGGGCAATTTAGCATGGCCAATCCACCTAACCTACACATCTTTGGACACGAAGGGGCAATTTAGCATGGCCAATCCACCTAACCTACACATCTTTGGACACGAAGGGGCAATTTAGCATGGCCAATCCACCTAACCTACACATATTTGGATACTAAGGGGCAATTTAGCATGGCCAATCCACCTAACCTACACATCTTTGGACACTAAGGGACAATTTAGCATGGCCAATCCACCTAACCCTCATATCTTTGGACACTAAGGGACAATTTAGCATGGCCAATCCACCTAACCTGCACATCTTTGGACACTAAGAGGCAATTTAGCATGGCCAATCCACCTAACCTACACATCTTTGGATACTAAGGGACAATTTAGCATGGCCAATCCACCTAACCTACACATCTTTGGACACGAAGGGGCAATTTAACATGGCCAATCCATCTAACCTGCACATCTTGGGACACTAAGGGGCAATTTAGCATGGCCAATCCACCTAACCTACACATCTTTGGATACTAAGGGACAATTTAGCATGGCCAATCCACCTAACCTACACATCTTTGGACACGAAGGGGCAATTTAACATGGCCAATCCATCTAACCTGCACATCTTGGGACACTAAGGGGCAATTTAGCATGACCAATCCATCTAACCTACACATCTTGGGACACTTAGGGGCAATTTCATGGCCAATCCATCTAACCTGCACATCTTGGGACACTTAGGGAATATTTAGCATGGCCAATCCATCTAACCCATACATCTTTGGACACTAAGGGGCAATTTAGCATGGCCAATCCACCTAATCTGCACATCTTTGGACACCAAGGGGCAATTTAGCATGGTCAATACACCTAACCTACATGTCTTTGGACACTAAGGGGCAATTTAGCATGGCCAATCCACCTAACCTGCACATCTTTGGACACCAAGGGGCAATTTAGCATGGCCAATACACCTAACCTACACGTCTTTGGACACTAAGGGGCAATTTAGCATGGCTAATCCACCTAACCAACACACCTTGGGACACTAAGGGGCAATTTAGCATGGCCAATCCACCTAACCTACACATCTTTGGATACTAAGGGACAATTTAGCATGGCCAATCCACCTAACCTACACATCTTTGGACACGAAGGGGCAATTTAACATGGCCAATCCATCTAACCTGCACATCTTGGGACACTAAGGGGCAATTTAGCATGGCCAATCCATCTAACCTACACATCTTGGGACACTAAGGGGCAATTTCATGGCCAATCCATCTAACCTGCACATCTTGGGACACTTAGGGAATATTTAGCATGGCCAATCCATCTAACCCATACATCTTTGGACACTAAGGGGCAATTTAGCATGGCCAATCCACCTAACCTGCACATCTTTGGACACCAAGGGGCAATTTAGCATGGCCAATACACCTAACCTACATGTCTTTGGACACTAAGGGGCAATTTAGCATGGCCAATCCACCTAACCTGCACATCTTTGGACACCAAGGGGCAATTTAGCATGGCCAATACACCTAACCTACACGTCTTTGGACACTAAGGGGCAATTTAGCATGGCTAATCCACCTAACCAACACATCTTGGGACACTAAGGGGCAATTTAGCACGGTCAATCCACCTAACCCGCACATCTTTGGAGTGTGGGAGGAAACCGGAGCACCCGGAGGAAACCCACGCAGACACGGGGAGAATGTGCAGACTCCGCACAGACAGTCACCCGAGGCTGGAATCGAATCCGGGTCCCTGGCGCTGTGAGGCAGTGGCGCTAACCACTGTGCCACCCTAGGTTTTAAGGAGCATCGCAATGGAGGAAAGGGAATCATGGAGATTCCCGGAGGAGGGAATCCCTCCTGGGCCCCGGCAGTGGGAGGTGTGGCCACCAGTGACGGAGCGAAAGATACCGGGGATACGGCGGAGGAGGAGTTGGAGGAGACGGAATGGGCAGAGGGAGCGAGCGATGGGCAGCGGGAAATGTAAAGAGCTGGGACCAGCATATGGCTGAAGGATTTGCAAAGCCTTGTTGGTGTTGTCTGGATGAAACTCTGACAATAGAAAACACGAGCAGCAGAGGAAGTGATTAAACATGGCCACAAGGCTGCGAAATCGGAAACCATCACTGTTGTAGCAACCTGCAGCCACAAGGTCAGAGGATTATTTACCTGTTGCTGCACTTTAAGCTTTAACTTTTGTCTCAGAAGGTGACTAACTAATAGGTGTGCTTTAAGCGCTGAGAGAGGGGGCAGAAAACATCATCTTTTCTTAGAATTAAATTAGTGAGCCAGCTCATCAGGGTTCACACGTATGTGTGAACTGGACTTTTTTTTTACACAATTCCCAGCAAATGCTTCAGAATATTTTGTTAGTTATCTAGATATTAGAATTATAGTATTTGGACAAGATTTTATCTGATGTATTTCAGCGCAAACATTATCAAGCGGCATACATTCAGTAAAAACCTGCTCAGTGACGCCCAATTTGGGTTTCGTCAGGGTCACTCAGCTCCTGACCTCATTACAGTCTTTATTCAAACATGGACGAAAAATGCTGAATTCCAAAGGTGAGGTGAGAGTGACAGCCCTTGACATCAAGGCCGCATTCGACCGAGTGTGGCATCAAGGAGCCCTCGCCAAACTGGAACCACTGGGTATCAGGGAGAAAACTCTCCGCTGGTTGGAGTCATACCTGGCACATAGGAAGATGGTTATGGAGGGTCAGTCATCTCAGCACCAGGACATCTCTGCAGGAGTCCCTCAGGGGAGTGTCCTAGGCCCAACAAGCTTCAGCTGCTTCATCAATGACCTTCCCTCCAAGGTCAGAAGTGGGGATGTTCGCCGATGATTGCACAATGTTCAGCACCATTCGCGACTCCTCAGACACTGAAACAGCCCCTGTTCAAATGCAGCAAGATCTGGACAATATCCAGGCTTGGGCTGACAAGTGGCAAGTAACATTCACGCCACACAAATGCCAGGCAATGACCATCACCAATAAGAGAAACTCTAACCACCGCCCCTTGACATCCAATGGCATTACCATCACTGAATCCCGGTGGTTAGCACTGCTGCCTCACAGCGCCAGGGACCCAGGTTCAATTCCCGGCTTGGGTCGTTGTCTGTGCGGAATCTGCATGTTCTCCCCGTGTCTGTGTGGGTTTCCTTCGGGTTCTCCGGTTTCCTCCCACAGTCTGAAAGACGTACTGGTTAGGGTGCATTGGCGATGCTAAATTCTCCCTCAGTGTCCCCGAACAAGTGCCAGAGTGTGGCGACTCGGGGATTTTCACAGTAACTTCATTGCACTGTTACTGTAAGCCTACTTGTGACACTAATAAATAAACTTCAAACTATCAACATCCTGGGGGTTACCATTGACCAGATACTGAACTGGACCCAGCCATATAAATACTGTGGCTACCAGAGCAGGTCAGAGGCTGGGAATATTGCGGCGAGTAACTCACCTCCTGACTCCCCAAAGCCTGTCCACCATCTACAAGGCACAAGTCAGGAGTGTGATGGAATACTCCCCACTTGCCTGGATGGGTGCAGCTCCAACAACACTCAAGAAGCTCGGCACCATCCAGGACAAAGCAGTCCGCTTCATTGCAACCCCTTCTGCAAACATCCACTCCCTCCACCACTGACGCTCAGTAGCAGTAGCAACAAGATGCACTGCAGCAGTTCACCAGAGATCCTTAGACAGTACCTTCCAAACCCACAACCACTTCCATCTAGAAGGACAAGGGCAGCAGATACCTGGGAACACCACCACCTGCAAGTTCACCTCCAAGCCACTCACTGTCCCAACTTGGAAATATATCAGCTATTCCTTCACTGGAGCTGCACCCATCCAGGCAAGTGGGGAATATTACATCACACTCCTGACTTGTGCCTCGTAGTTGGTGGATGGGCTTTGGGGAGTCAGGAGGTGAGTTACTCACTGCAGTATTCCTAGCCTCTGAGGTGTTCAAAGTGGGAAGAGCTAATAGCGAGGAACTGTTTCCATTGGCGGAAAGGTGGAGGGCCAGAGGACACTTGTTTAAGGTTTAAGATTCATCAGAGCCTTTCCAATGGGAGTTGGATAAGCACGTGTAAGGAAACATGTCTGGAGCGATTGGGATAGGCCGGGGTTTGAGGCTAGCTGAATCACCCTTGCACAGAGCTATCAGGGACACTGTGGGCTGAATGGCCTCCTTCTGTGCTGTAACCATTCTCTGACTCATTTTCCTCTATGATTCTATATGCTGGCTTAGAATTATAAATACTGACAGCAAAATATGAGGGGACGTACATAGTTATAGAAACTCAGAAATTAGAAGCAGGTGGAGGCCATTCGGCCCTTCAAGCCTGCTCTACCATTCACTTTGATCATGGCTGACCATTGAATTTAATATCGTGATTCCCCCTTCCCCCCATATCATAGAATCATAGAATCTCTACAGAGCAGAAAGAGGCCATTCGGCCCATCGAGTCTGCACCGACAACAATCCCAACCAGGCCCTATCCCTGTAACCTCATGCACTTACCCTAGTTATCCCCCTGACACTAAGGGGCAATTTAGCATGGACAGTCAACCTAACCCGCACATCTTTGGACTGCGGGAGGAAACTGGAACAACCGGAGGAAACCCGTGCAGACATGGGGAGAACGTGCAAACTCCACAGGGTCACCCAAGGTCAGAATCGAACCCGGGTTCCTGGCACTGTGAGGCAGCAGTGCTAACCACTGTGCCACCATGCTGCTCCCTTCATCCCTTTAGCCCCAAGAGCTATATCTAATTTCTTCTTGAAATCACACAACTACTTTCTGTGGGAGTGAATTCCACACATTCATCACCCTCTGAGTGAAGAAATTTCTCCTAATCTCATTACATATGGTGACAGGTACCCCATATTGCACTAACTGACTCACAGGCACTCACTCTGAGTCAGGGAGTTGGGGGTTCAAGTCTGAGTCTAACGACTTGGGAACAAAAGTCAAAGCTGACGCTCCCAGTGTAGTAAGTGGGGTGTGCTGCATTTGCAGAGGAGTTTGGAATGGCGGGGAGGGGGGGGTGTGGATTTGGGGGTGGGGATCATTTCTCTACAATAGAACTGCAGCATGCTGGCACAGTGGGTTAGCGCTGCTGCCTCACTGCGCCAGGGACCTAGTTTCGATTCCTGGCTCGGGTCACTGTCTGTGCGGAGTCTGCACGTTCTCCCCGTGTCTGCGTGGGTTTCCTCCGGGTGCTCCGGTTTCCTCCCACAGGCCGAAAGACGTGCTGGTTAGGTGGATTGGCCGTGCTAAATTCTCCCTCAGGGTACCCGAACAGATGCCGGAGTGTGGCGACTCGGGGATTTTCACGGTAACTTTATTGCAGTGTTAATGTAAGCCTACTTGTGACACTAATAAATGAACTTTAAAACTTTTCACTCTGCTGGGCCAGGCAAAATTCACAGCAGTTACGGAGAAATTTGCATCTTGTGCCTCACGTCACAGTGACTTCCTCACTCACTCACTCTGATGGTCGGGACAGGAAGGGGTGTTAGAACGCGATGTTTACACTTGTCTGAGAACGTCAGCTGTTTGCGATGGGTTCCTGGTACTGTGGAGGTGATTAACATTCAAGCTGGATTCCACAGTAAGAGTAACTTGCTGTCAGTCGCCCTGTTTGAGATTTTCCCCTGAAAATTACTGTTCGAATTTGTACAACTAAGTGTTTGGTCCGTTCTGGGAAGAGAAAATAGAGTTTCTTCAACTGAACAATGCAGAGAGAGAGAGAGAAGGTGGAGCCTACACCAACAGCATCTTATCATAGAATCATGCACTGCAGAAAGAGGCCATTCAGCCCATCGAGTCTGTACCGAACACAATCTCACCCAGGCTCTATCCCCATAACCCCACGTATTTACCCTGCTAATCCCCCTAAGGGGCAATGTAGCACGGCCAATCAACCTAACCCGCACATCTTTGGACTGTGGGAGGAAACCGGAGCACCCGGAGGAAACCCACGCAGACACGAGGAGAACGTGTAAACTCCACACAGTCACTGCATAGACAGTGACCCGAGCCGGGCATCGAACCTGGGTCTCTGGCGCTGTGAGGCAGCAGTGCTAACCACTGTGCCATCGTGCCGCCCCAACCAAAGACAGGAAGAATAAAAAAGAGGCATATTATCTAAATGGTGAGAGATTGCAGAGCTAAAGTGCAGAGGGATCTGGGTGTCCTGGTGCATGAATCACAAAAGGCTGGTGTGCAGGTACAGCAAGTACTAAGAAAGTTAATAGAATGTTATTGTTTATTGTGAAGGGAATTGATGACAAAAGTAGGGAGGTTATGCTTCAGTTGTGCAGGGCACATCTGGAGTGTTGTGTAAAGTATTGGTCTTATTTAAGGAAAGATGTGAAGCGGTTCAGAGAACGTTTACGAGATTAATACCAGGAATGGGTGGAATGTTTTATGAGGAGAGGTTGGAGAGGTTAGATTTGTATCTGCTGGAGTTTAGAAGAGTAAGAGGTGACTTGATTGAAATCTATAAGATGCTGAGGGGGTATTGACAGAGTCGAGGTGGAGAGGATGTTTCCACTTGTGGGAGAATCTAGAACCAGGGGTCACTGTTTAAAAATAAGGGGTCGCCCATTTAAGACAGAGATTAGGTGAACTTTTTTCTCTCAGTGCGTGGTGAGTGTCTGGAACTCTCTTCCTCAGGAGGCAGTGGAAGCAGAGTCTTTGAATATTTTTAAGGCAGAGTGAGGTAGATTCTTGGTTAACGAGGGGGTGAAAGGTTATTGGGGGGTCTGCAGGAATGTGGGATTGAGATCACAATCAGAGCAGCCAGGATCCTATTGAGTGGTGGAGCAGACTCGAGGGTCCGAACGGCCTATTCCTGCTCTGAAGTTGTATGTTCGTATGTAACAATCTCTTTGACACTTGTGTGGTATGTAGCTGGAGATGGGGAACAGGTGCCCAGGATTAAAGCAGATCTTAAAGAGCTATTCTCACAGTGTTAGCACTGCTGCCTCACAGCGCCAGGGACCTGGGTTCGATTCCTGGCTTGGGTCACTGTCTGTGTGGAGTTTGCACGTTCTCCCCGTGTCTGCGTGGGTTTCTTCCGGGTGCTCCGGTTTCCTTCCACAGTCCAGAAATATGCGGGTTAGGTGGATTGGCCATGCTAAATTCTCCCTCGGTGTCCAAAGGGCAGTATGGTAGCACAGTGGTTAGCACTGCTGCCTCACAGCTCCAGGGACCTGGGTTCGATTCCTGGCTTGGGTCACTGCCTGTGTGGAGTTTGCATGTTCTCCCCATGTCTGCGTGGGTTTCCTCCAGTTTCCTCCCACAGTCCAAAGATTGGCCATGCTAAATTGCCCCTTAGTGCACCGGAATGCGTAGGTTAGAGGGATTAGCAGGGTGCATGTGCGGGATTACGGGGATAGGGCCTGGGGGGGATTGTTGTTGGTGCAGACTCGATGGGCCTTCTTCTGCACTGTAGGGTTTCCATGGTTTGTATGAAAGACGTGTGGGTTAGGTGGATTGGCCACGCTAAATTGTTACAAGATGTGTAGGTTATATGGATTAGCCATGGTAAATGCTATGGGATAGGGTGGGGCAGAGGGACTGGGTAAGATTCTCTGTCAGCGAGTCGGTGCAGGCCCGATGGGCTGAATGGCCTCCTTCTGCACTGTAGGGATTTGATGACTCCCAAAGGGTACCTGGCTGGTTAGGTTAGAATTATCCCCCGCCCCCCCACAGCATGTCGCCACCTATCCCACCCTCTCCCCCTACACCGGGCGATGGACTGGAAATGAATGTTCCCCCTGTTCCGGGAAGCCAGGCGGGAAATTTCTGCACTTGGTGAGGGGGTGGTCCTCCGGATGATTCCTCCGCCTTGTCTCTCCTCTCGGCCTACACACCTGCGGTTGAAAATCGCGATCTGTTTACCTTTGCTGATCGCAGGCTGGAAACTGGACATCCTGTTTGGTTGCATTGACGTGTTTACCTACTTGGCGGGTGACCTCTTTCCCAGTAGTGGCTGCTTGTCACGCTTTCCTCTTCCTGTTCTGCTGCTGGCCACCCCAACAGAAAGAGAGAGTGACAGAGAGAGAGAGAGAGAGACAGACTCACCCCAGTAATTCAGAGGCCTAGCACCCCGTGAGACACGGGTTCAAATCCCACCATGAAATTTTAAATTCCATTCATAAAAATCTGGTAATAGTTTCAGGAACAGTGACCACGAAACCGTCATCGATTGTCGTAAAAACCCATCTGGTTCACTAATGCCCTTCAGAGTTCTGTAACGTGGCACAGTGGTTAGCACTGCTGCCTCACAGCACCAGGGACCCGGGTTTGATTCCCGGCTTGGATCACTGTCTGTGTGGAGTTTGCACGTTCTCCCCGTGTCTACGTGGGTTTCCTCCGGGTGCTCCGGTTTCCTCTCACAGTCCGAAAGACGTGCTGGTTAGATGGATTGGCCGTGCTAAATTCTCCCTCAGTGTACCCGAACAGGCACCGGAGTGTGGTGGCTCGGGAATTTTCACTGTAACTTCATTGCAGTGTTAATGTAAGGGCACTTGTGACTAATTAATAAACTTTAAAGTCATACAGAGCAGACTTCGGTCCATCGAGTCTGCACCCACAATAACTACCACTAAAGGTGCGCTAATCCCATTTTCCTGCACTTGTCCCATATCCTTGAATGTTTGGGGCGGCACGGTAGCGCAGTGGTTAGCACTGCTGCTTCACAGCTCCAGGGTCCCAAGTTCAATTCCTGGCTCAGGTCACTGTCTGTGTGGAGTTTGCACATTCTCCTTGTGTCTGCGTGGGTTTCCTCCGGGTGCTCCGGTTTCCTCCCACAGTCCAAAGATGTGCAGGTTAGGTTGATTGGCCAGGTTAAAAATTACCCTTTAGAGTCCTGAGATGCGTAGGTTAAGAGGGATTAGCGGGTAAATATGTGGGGGGAGGGCCTGGGTGGGATTGTGGTCGGTGCAGACTCGATGGGCCGAATGGCCTCCTTCTGCACTGGAGGATTTCTATGATTCTATGTTATGATATTTCAAGTGCTCATCCAAATATCTTTTAAAGGTTGTGAGGTTTCCCGCCTCTACTATCCTCCCAGGCCGAGCATTCCAGATTCCCATCATCCTCTGGGAAAACCTACCTCCTCCAATCCCCTCTGAATCTCCTGCCCCTCACCTTAAAACTGTGCCCCCTCGTGACTGACCCCTCAGCCAGGGGAAACAGTTGCTTCCTACTCATCCTGTCCATATCCCCCATAATCGTATACACATCAATCATGTCCCCCCTCAGCCTTCTCTGCTCCAGAGAAAACAATCCAAACCTATCCAGTCTCTCCTTATAGCTCAAATACTCCATCCCAGGCAGCATCCTGGTGAAGCTCCTCTGTACCCTCTCCAATGTGGTCACATCATTTAGAAAGATGCGGATTAATCCGGGATAGTCAGCACGGATCCGTGAAGGGCAAGTCGTGCCTCACAAATTTGATTGAATTTTTTGAGGAGGTAACTAAGTGTGTTGATGAAGGTAAGGCAGTTGATGTCATATACATGGATTTTAGTAAGGCGTTTGATAAGGTCCCCCATGGTCGGCTTATGATGAAAGTGAGGAGGTGTGGGATAGAGGGAAAGTTGGCGGATTGGATAGGTAACTGGCTGTCTGATCGAAGACAGAGGGTGGTGGTGGATGGAAAATTTTCAGATTGGAGGCAGGTTGCTAGCGGAGTGCCACAGGGATCAGTGCTTGGTCCTCTGCTCTTTGTGATTTTTAGTAATGACTTAGAGGAGGGGGCTGAAGGGTGGATCAGTAAATTTGCTGATGACACCAAGATTGGTGGAGTAGTGGATGAGGTGGAGGGCTGTTGTAGGCTGCAAAGAGACATAGATAGGATGCAAAGCTGGGCTGAAAAATGGCAAATGGAGTTTAACCCTATAAATGTGAGGTGATTCATTTTGGTAGGACTAATTTAAATGTGGATTACAGGGTCAAAGGAAGGGTTCTGAAGACTGTTGAGGAACAGAGAGATCTTGGGGTCCATATCCACAGATCTCTAAAGGTTGCCACTCAAGTGGATAGAGCTGTGAAGAAGGCCTATAGTGTGTTAGCTTTTATTAACAGGGGGTTGGAGTTTAAGAGCCGTGGGGTTATGCTGCAACTGTACAGGACCTTGGTGAGACCACATTTGGAATATTGTGTGCAGTTCTGGTCACCTCACTATAAGAAGGATGTGGAAGCGCTGGAAAGAGTGCAGAGGAGATTTACCAGGATGCTGCCTGGTTTGGAGGGTAGGTCTTATGAGGAAAGGTTGAGGGAGCTAGGGCTGTTCTCTCTGGAGCGGAGGAGGCTGAGGGGAGACTTAATAGAGGTGTATAAAATGATGAAGGGGATAGATAGAGTGAACGTTCAAAGACTATTTCCTCGGGTGGATGGAGCTATTACAAGGGGGCATAACTATAGGATTCGTGGTGGGAGATACAGGACGGATATCAGAGGTAGGTTCTTTACGCAGAGAGTGGTTGGGGTGTGGAATGGACTGCCTGCAGTGATAGTGGAGTCAGACACTTTAGGAACATTTAAGCGGTTATTGGATAGGCACATGGAGCACACCAGGATGATAGGGAGTGGGATAGCTTGATCTTGGTTTCAGATAAAGCTCAGCACAACATCGTGGGCCGAAGGGCCTGTTCTGTGCTCTGCTGTTCTATGTTCTATGTTCTATCCTCCCTATAGTGAGGTGACCAGAACTACACTCAGTACCCCAGCTGTGGCCTAACCAGTGCTCTGTACAACTCCGACATTACTGCCTTGCTCTTATACTTTATGTCACAAATGATAAAGACAAGAGTCCCGTGTGCTTTTGTAACTATCCTATTCATGTGCTCTGCCCACTTCAGGAATCTGTGAATAAGTACCCCAAGATCCCTCTGTCCCTCTGAGCTTCCCAGTGTCCCTTCATTCATTAAATACTCATGCCCCTGTCTACATCAATGGGGATGAAGTAGGAATGGTTGAGAGCTTCAAGTTTATAGGTGACCAGATCACCAACAATCTGTCCTGGAAAAGAAAGGATATTATTAAACTAGAAAGAGTGTAGAAAAGATTTACGAGGATAATACGGAACTTGATGGTTTGAGTTATAAGGAGAGGTTGAATAGACTGGGACTTTTTTCTCTGGAGCGTAGGAGGCTAAGGGGTGATCTTATAGGGGTCTATAAAATAATGAGAGGCACAGATCAGTCAGATAGTCAATATCTTTTCCCAAAGGTAGGGGAGTCTAAAACTAGAGGGCATAGGTTTAAGCTGAGAGGGGAGAGATACAAAAGTGTCCAGAGGGGCAATTTTTTCACACAGAGGGTGGTGAGTGTCTGGAACAAGCTGCCAGAGGTAGTAGTAGGGTGAGGCGGGTACAATTTTGTCTTTTAAAAAGCGTTTAGACAATTACATGGGTAAGATGGGTATAGAAGGATATGGGCCAAATGTGGGCAATTGGAACTAGCTTCAGGGTTTAAAGAAAAAAGGGCGGCATGGACAAGTTGGGCCGAAGGGCCTGTTTCCACGCTGGAAATCTCTATGACACTATGGTCCCTCCATGCCGACACTATAGTTACGAAAGTCCACCAATGCCTCTACTTTCTCAGGAGACTGAGAAACTTTGGCAAGTCCACAACAACTGTCACCAACTTTTACAGATGCATCATAGAAAGCATTCTTTCTGGTTGTATCACAGCTTGGTATGGCTCCTGCTCTGCCCAAGACTGCAAGAAACTACAAAGGGTCGTGAATGAAGCCCAGTCCATCACACAAACCAGCCTCCCATCCATTGACTCGGTCTACACTTCCCGCTGCCTCGGGAAAGCAGCCGGCATAATTAAGGATCCACCTGGACGTTCTCTCTTCCACCTTCTTCCAGTAGTATTGAGGAGGTGGGGAGGCTGCAGAAAGATTTAGACAGTTTAGGAGAGTGGTCCAAGAAGTGGCTGATGAAATTCAACGTGGGCAAGTGCGAGGTCGTGCACTTTGGAAAAAAGAATAGAGGCATGGACTATTTTCTAAACGGTGACAAAATTCATAATGCTAAAGTGCAAAGGACTTGGGAGTCCTAGTCCAGGATTCTCTAAAGGTAAACTTGCAGGTTGAGTCCGTAATTAAGAAAGCAAATGTAATGTTGTCATTTATCTCAAGAGGCTTGGAATACAAAAGCAGGGATGTACTTCTGAGGCTTTATAAAGCACTGGTAGGCCCCATTTGGAGTACTGTGAGCAATTTTGGGCCCCACACCTCAGGAAGGACATACTGGCACTGGAGTGGGTCCAGCGGAGATTCACACGGATGATCCCAGGAATGGTAGGTCTGACATACGATGAACGTCTAAGGATCGTGGGATTATATTCATTGGAGTTTAGGAGGTTGAGGGGAGATCTAATAGAAACTTACAAGATAATGAACGGCTTAGATAGGATGGACGTAGGGAAGTTGTTTCCATTAGCAGGGGAGACTAGGACGCGGGGGCACAGCCTTAGAATAAAAGGGAGTCACTTTAGAACAGAGATGAGGAGAAATTTCTTCAGCCAGAGAGTGGTGGGTCTGTGGAATTCATTGCCACAGAGGGCTGTGGAGGCCGAGACGTTGAGCGTCTTCAAGACAGAAATTGATAAATTCTTGATTTCTCGAGGAATTAAGGGCTATGGGGAGAGAGCGGGTAAATGGAGTTGAAATCAACCATGATTGAATGGTGGAGTGGACTCGATGGGCCGAATGGCCTTACTTCTGCTCCTATGTCTTATGGTCTTATCAAGAAAAAGACACAAATACAAGATCAAATCAAATCAAACCTTTCACTTATCAGGGTTAATTACCATCTGCTACTAATCTGCCTATCTGACCAACTCATCTATATTTTCCTGTAATCTAGAACCATCTTCATCACTATCAATCACCCTGGCAACCTTGTGTTGTCTGCAAACTTGCTTATCACCCCGCTACATTTTCATCTGTATCATTTATGTATATTTGATTTGATTTATTATTGTCACATGTATTAATATACAGTGAAAAGTATTGTTTCTTGCGCGCTATACAGACAAAACATACCGTTCATAGAGAAGGAAAGGAGAGAGTGCAGAATGTAGTGTTACAGTCATAGCTAGGGTGGAGAGAAAGATCAACTTAATGCGAGGTAGGTCCATTCAAAAGACTGATAGCAGCAGGGAAGAAGCTGTTCTTGAGTCGGTTGTTACGTGACCTCAGACTTTTGTATCTTTTTCCCGAAGGAAGAAGGTGGAAGAGAGAATGTCCGGGGTGTGTGGGGTCCTTAATTATGCTGGCTGCTTTGCCGAGGCAACGGAAAGTGTAGACAGAGTCAATGGATGGGAGGCTGGTTTGCGTGATGGATTGGGCTACATTCACAACCTTTTGTAGATCCTTGCGGTCTTGGGCAGAGCAGGAACCATACCAAGCTGTGATACAACCAGAAAGAATGTTTTCTATGGTGCATCTGTAAAAGTTGGTGAGAGTCGTAGCGGACATGCCAAATTTCCTTAGTCTTCTGAGAAAGTAGAGGCATTGGTGGGCTTTCTTAACTATAGTATCGGCATGGGGGGACCAGGACAGGTTGTTGGTGATCTGGACACCTAAAAACTTGAAGCTCTCAACCCTTTTTACTTTGTCCCCATTGATGTAGACAGGGGCACGTTTTCCTTTACGCTTCCTGAAGTCGACGACAATCTCCTTCATTTTGTCGACATTGAGGGAGAGATTATTGTTGCCGCACAAGTTCACCAGAATCTCTATCGCATTCCTGTTCTCTGTCTCGTCATTAGAACCATAGAACCATAGAAAATTACAGCTCAGAAACAGGCCTTTTGGCCCTTCTTGTCTGTGCCGAACCATTTTATGCCTAGTCCCACTGACCTGCACTTGGACCATATCCCTCCACACCCCTCTCATCCATGAACCCATCCAAGTTTTTCTTAAATGTTAAAAGTGACCCCGCATTTACCACTTTATCCGGCAGCTCATTCCACACTCCCACCACTCTCTGCGTGAAGAAGCCCCCCCTAATATTCCCTTTAAACTTTTCTCCTTTCACCCTTAACCCATGCCCTCTGGTTTTTTTCTCCCCTCGCCTCAGCGGGAAAAGCCTGCTTGCATTCATTCTATCTATACCCATCAAAATCTTATACACCTCTATCAAATCTCCTCTCAATCTTCTACGCTCCAGGGAATAAAGTCCCAACCTATTCAATTTCTCTCTGTAACTCAGCTGTTTGAGATCCGACCCACTACAGCGGTGTCATCAGCAAACTTGAAAATCGAATTGGAAGGGAATTTGGCCGCACAGTCATAGGTGTATAAGGAGTATAGTCGGGGCTGAGAACACAGCCTTGTGGGGCACCGGTGTTGAGGATGATCGTGGAGGAGGTGTTGTTGCCGATCCTTTTTGATTGTGGTCTGTGAGTTAGGAAGTTCAGGATCCAGTCGCAGAGGGAGGAGCCGAGGCCCAGGCCACGGAGTTTGGAGATGAGTTTTGTGGGAATAATAGTGTTGAAGGCTAAGGACCAGGGAAATGGTGTCTGCTGTAGACCTGTTGCCGCAGTAGGCAAACTGTAGTGGATCCAGGTAGCCTGGGAGGCTGATATATAACAAACAATAAGGGCCACAGTACTGCTCCTTGTGGTAGGCCACTGTACACCGGCCTCCCGTCACTCCAACAGACTTCTACCATCGCCCTTTGTGTCCTGTCATGAAGCCAGTTTCAGATCCATCTCGCCAAGTTTCACTGAATTCCACATACTCCAGTCAGTCTCCCATGTGAGACTTTGTCAAAAGCTTTGCTATAAATCCATATGAACTACATCAACTGAGCTGTCACCAGACCAGCCGCCACTGGTTTCCCAGGTCCGACTGGCCACATTCTCTGGAGGTGTCATCATGTGACCTCTCTTGCCCCGCCCTCCTCCACTCTCACCATTGTAAGAAGTCTCACCAGGATTCTGCTCGGAGCAGGAACTGATAGCCAAGTTCCGTGCACATGAGGATGGCCTCAACTGGGATCTTGGATTCACATCACACTACATGTAACCCCCACCATTTGGCCTGGACTTGCAAAATCCCACAAACTGTCCTGGCTTGAGATAATTCACATCTCTTTAACCTGTGATTATCCCTCTCTCCACTCGCACTATCTGTACCTGTAAAGACTTGATTACCTGTAAAGACTCGCATTATCTTGCGATTGTGCCTCTGTCTGTATATGCCGTGTTTGCGAACCTACCTCTCCACTCACCTGATGAAGGAGCGATGCTCTGAAAGCTCGTGATTCCAAATAAACCTGTTGGACTTTAATCTGGTTGTGAGACTGTGCCCACCCCACTCCAATGCTGGCATCTCCACATCATGGCTCTCACTCTTGGCTGCCCTCATGACACCCAAGGTTCTCTCAGCCAATTGGAAAGCGAATCGGCTCTTCATTGTCAGTTGGACAATTCTTGAGCATTCCAAACAGATAACTGGACTCAGAATGCCAACATTTTTATATCAGATGGTTAGAAAGGGGAGGTGATAGCCAAGTGGTATTATTGCTAGACTATTAATCCAGAAACTCAACTAATGTTCGGGGGACCCGGGTTCGAATCCCACCACGGCAGAAGGTGGAATTTGAATTCTGTAAAAAAAAATGTATTTATAAGTGTCACAAGTAGGCTTCCATTAACACTGCACTGAGGTTACTGTGGACAGCATGGTGGCACAGTGGTTGACACTGCTGCCTCATAGCGACCCAGGTTCGATTCCAGCCTCGGGTCACTGTCTCCCCGTGTCTGCGTGGGTTTCCTCCGGGTGAACATAAGAAATAGGAGCAGGAGTAGGCCATCTAGCCCCTCAAGCCTGCTCCGCCATTCAATAAGATCATGGCTGATCCGGGTGCTCCGGTTTCCTCCCACATTTCAAAGAGGTGTGGGTTAGGTTGATTGGCCGTACTAAATTGTGGTTGGTACAGGCTCGATGGGCCGAATGGTCTCCTTCTGCACTGTAGGGATTCTATTCTAAAGTGTTCAAAGAAAACCTTGTGAAAAATGTTTTTACTCTTACGGGATTTCCCCTGAGTGGTGTACAGGAGATCAACCGCTTAATACAAAAACAATTGACTCTTTCAGAGAGACAGTGCACTCTCGATGGGCTGAATTCCCTCTGAAATGTAGGGATTGTAGGTTCTACGGTCTTCTTTGCTGAAAAGGTTGCTGACATGGAAATCAATTTCAAGAAAGCTTGGAAATAGAAAAGATCCTTTCCATTTGAGTTTAAAAATTGGCAAATTATAAAACCTTAGTTAGGCCACACTTGGAATATACAGGCCTACTCCTGCTTCTAGTTTCATTGATTCTTTGTTTCGATGAATAACCCTATATGTTCCTGATGGTGGGGGAGTTCAGAACTAGGGGTCATAGTTTGAGGATAAGGGGTAAACCTTTTAGGACTGAGGTGAGGAGAAACTTCTTCACCCAGAGGGTGGTGAATGTGTGGAATTCACTACCACACTACCAGAAGGATGTGGAGGCTTTGGAGAGGGTACAGAAAAGATTTACCAGGATGTTGCCTGGTATGGAGGGCACTATCTATGAGGAGAGGTTGGAAAAACTTTGTTTGTTCTCACTGGAACGACGGAGGTTGAGGGGTGACCTTATGGAAGTCTGCAAGATTATGAGGGGCATGGACAGAGTGGATAGTCAGAAGCTTTTTCCCAGGGTGGAAGAGTCAATTACTAGGGGGCACAGGTTTAAGGTGCGAGGGGCAAGGTTTAAAGGAGATGTATGAGGCAAGTTTTTTACACAGTGGGTAGTGGGTGCCTGGAACTCGTTGCCGGGGGAGGTAGTGGAAATGGATACGATAGTCTTGACAAATACATGAATGGGATGGGAATAGAGGGATATGGTCCCTGGAAGGGTAAGGGGCTTTAGTTCAGTCGGGCAGCATGGTCGGTGCAGGCTTGGAGGGCCGAAGGGCCTGTTCATGTGCTGTAATTTTCTCTGTTCTTTGTTTTTTGTTAAAATGAGGTGAGGATTTAGCGCTGCTCATCCCGTGTGGCGTTTCCCCCCCCCGCTCATCTGTGGTCACAGTGGGGAAGGTGGGGGAGTGTGTGGGTGGGGGTTGAAGGAGGGGTGGGGAAGTGACTGAGAGAGACAGCTACAATGGTTGGCAGGCAGACAGAGTCACTTATCTGTCTGACCCGAATGGTTTGATAAAAACAGAGGTGGTTTTTGCTTTCGCGTCGACCACATCCTGCAGAGTTTACAGGAATTTCAGCGTAACCTCGATGAGGCTGGTAGGTAAACTTGAAGAGGGAGAGCACGCTGTCCCACAACAAAGCCACCCCAAGTTCCAAAATCAGCTCATAAAATTCCCTCCTCCTCTGCTTCTTGCACTTTTCCCAGAATCATATCGAGAGCTCTGAGAAATTCACAACTGAGTATGCTAAAGCAAGTACAAAAACTCAAATAGATTTTCAGGATTTAAAGCTGTGACTTTGACTGCCGGAGGGAATAACCTGCTGGTCCAATCATTGTTAAGAGAGGGACAGTGTAGAGGGAGCTTTACTCTGTATCTTACCCCGTGCTGTACCTGTCCTGGGAGTGTTTGATGGGGACAGTGCAGAGGGAGCTTTACTCTGTATCTAACCCCGTGCTGTACCTGCCCTGTGTGTGTTTGATGGGGACAGTGTAGAGGGAGCTTTACTCTGTATCTAACTCCGTGCTGTACCTGTCCTGGGAGTGTTTGATGGGGACAGTGCAGAGGGAGCTTTACTCTGTATCTAACCCCGTGCTGTACCTGCCCTGTGTGTGTTTGATGGGGACAGTGTAGAGGGAGCTTTACTCTGTATCTAACTCCGTGCTGTACCTGTCCTGGGAGTGTTTGATGGGGACAGTGTAGAGGGAGCTTTACTCTGTATCTAACCCCGTGCTGTACCTGTCCTGGGAGTGTTTGATGGGGACAGTGCAGAGGGAAATTTACTCTGTATCGAACCCTGTGCTGTACCTGTCCTGGGAGTGTTTGATGGGGACAGTGCAGAGGGAAATTTACTCTGTATCTAACCCTGTGCTGTACCTGTCCTGGGAGCGTTTGATGGGGACAGTGTAGAGGGAAATTTACTCTGTATCTAACCCCGTGCTGTACCTGTCCTGGGAGTGTTTGATGGGGACAGTGTAGAGGGAGCTTTACTCTGTATCTAACCCCATGCTGTACCTGTCCTGGGAGTGTTTGATGGGGACAGTGCAGAGGGAAATTTACTCTGTATCTAACTCCGTGCTGTACCTGTCCTGGGAGTGTTTGATGGGAGGAAGTCTCACAACACCAGGTTAAAAGTCCAACAGGTTTATTTGGTAGCACAAGCCACTAGCTTTCAGAGCGCTGCTCCTTCGTCAGGTGAGTGGGAGTTCTGTTCACAAACAGGGCACATAAAGACACAAACTCAATTTACAAAATAATGATTGGAATGCGAGTCTTTACAGGTAATCAAGTCTTAAAGGTACAGACAATGTGAGTGGAGAGAGCATTAAGCACAGAGCGTTAAGTCCAGGCAAGTCGTGGACTTGCAAAATCTCACTAACTGTCCTGTCTGGAGACGATACACATCTCTTTAACCTGTGCTTAACCCTCTCTCCACTCACATTGTCTGTACCTTTAAGACTTGATTACCTGTAAAGACTCGCATTCCAATCATTATTTTGTAAATTGAGTTTGTGTCTTTTTATGCCCTGTTTGTGAACAAAACTCCCACTCACCTGACGAAGGAGCAGCGCTCCGAAAGCTAGTGGCTTTTGCCACCAAATAAACCTGTTGGACTTTAACCTGGTGTTGTGAGACTTCCTACTGTGTTTACCCCAGTCCAACGCCGGCATCTCCACATCGTGTTTGATGGGGGACAGTGTAGAGGGAGCTTTACTCTGTATCTAACCCCGTGCTGTACCTGTCCTGGGAGTGTTTGATGGGGGACAGTGTAGAGGGAGCTTTACTCTGTATCTAACCCCGTGCTGTACCTGTCCTGGGAGTGTTTGATGGGGAAAGTGTAGAGGGAGCTTTACTCTGTATCTAACCCCGTGCTGTACCTGTCCTGGGAGTGTTTGATGGGGACAGTGTAGAGGGAGCTTCACTCTGTATCTAACCCCGTGCTGTACCTGTCCTGGGAGTGTTTGATGGGGGACAGTGTAGAGGGAGCTTTACTCTGTATCTAACCCCGTGCTGTACCTGTCCTGGGAGTGTTTGATGGGGACAGTGTAGAGGGAGCTTTACTCTGTATCTAACCCCGTGCTGTACCTGTCCTGGGAGTGTTTGATGGGGACAGTGTAGAGGGAGCTTTACTCTGTATCTAACCCCGTGCTGTACCTGTCCTGGGAGTGTTTGATGGGGGACAGTGTAGAGGGAGCTTTACTCTGTATCTAACCCCGTGCTGTACTTGTCTTGGGAGTGTTTGATGGGCACAGTAAGAAGTTTAACAACACCAGGTTAAAGTCCAACAGGTTTATTTGGTAGCAAATACCATTAGCTTTCGGAGCGCTGCTCCTTCGTCAGATGGAGTGGAAATGGGGACAGTGCAGTGGGACCTTTACCCTGTATCTAACCTCATACAGTACCTGCCCTAGGAGTGTTTGATGGGGACAGTGTAGAGGGAGCTTTACTCTGTATCTAACCCCGTGCTGTACCTGTCCTGGGAGTGTTTGATGGGGGACAGTGTAAAGGAAGCTTTACTCTGTATCTAACCCCGTGCTGTACCTGTCCTGGGAGTGTTTGATGGGGACAGTGTAGAGGGAGCTTTACTCTGTATCTAACCCCGTGCTGTACCTGTCCTGGGAGTGTTTGATGGGGACAGTGTAGAGGGAGCTTTACTCTGTATCTAACCCCGTGCTGTACCTGTCCTGGGAGTGTTTGATGGGGACAGTGTAGAGGGAGTTTACTCTGTATCTAACCCCGTGTTGTACCTGTCCTGGGAGTGTTTGATGGGGACAGTGTAGAGGGAGCTTTACTCTGTATCTAACCCCGTGCTGTACCTGTCCTGGGAGTGTTTGATGGGGACAGTGTAGAGGGAGTTTACTCTGTATCTAACCCCGTGCTGTACCTGTCCTGGGAGTGTTTGATGGGGGACAGTGTAAAGGAAGCTTTACTCTGTATCTAACCCCGTGCTGTACCTGTCCTGGGAGTGTTTGATGGGGACAGTGTAGAGGGAGCTTTACTCTGTATCTAACCCCGTGCTGTACCTGTCCTGGGAGTGTTTGATGGGGACAGTGTAGAGGGAGTTTACTCTGTATCTAACCCCGTGTTGTACCTGTCCTGGGAGTGTTTGATGGGGACAGTGTAGAGGGAGCTTTACTCTGTATCTAACCCCGTGCTGTACCTGTCCTGGGAGTGTTTGATGGGGGACAGTGTCATGGGTTTGAATGCTCCCAGCTATTCACTCCCAGGTAGGCCGCAGGATGTTGATGGGAGAATAACCTGGTGGAAGTGTGAGGAGACGATGTTTGGGAATTAAGTTCCAGTTGTTTAAATGGGCCACACCATGTTTGGAATGGGCTCGGTTAATTTTTATTTCTTCCCAGGTGTTGAACACCATTGAAAAGCCAACATTTATGACCCATCCTTCGTCAGATGGAGTGGAAATGTGCTCTCAAACAGGCACTGTTTGAGAGCAGATTTTCACTCCATCTGACGAAGGAGCAGTGCTCCGAAAGCTTATGGTACTTGCAACCAAATAAACCTGTTGGACTTTAACCTGGTGTTGTGAGACTTCTTACTGTGTTTACCCCAGTCCAACGCCGGCATCTTCACATCATTCGATCAGATAGCCAGTTACCTATCCAATCGGCCAACTTTCCCTCTATCCCACACCTCCTCACTTTCATCATAAGCCGACCATGGGGGACCTTATCAAACGCCTTTCTAAATGGTCGTAAATCCCATCCCTAAGGACCTTTTCCATCAATTTACCAACCACCGAAGTACATATACAGAGCGACATTTCTCACCCTATCAGCCCAGCTCCTGTCTGCAGTTTGGGATGTGTTATATGTATAAATGTGTTATATATATGAGCAGATAGTGACACCCTGATTAATACCACCTCACTGAATACCATTCAGGCACCAATTCTAAGTAGTAAAGTTTCTTCCTATCCACCCTATCTATGTCCCGCATCATGTTATACACCTCGACCAAGTCCTCCCTCAGCCTTCTCTGCTCCAAGATAATCAACCCCAGCCTAACCAGCCTCTCTTCATAGCTGGAACGCTCCATCCCAGGCAGCATCCTGATGAATCTCCTCTGCACCCTCTTCAGCGCAGTCGCCTCCTCCCTATAATGTGGCGGCCAGAACTGCACACAGTGCTCCAGCTGTGGTCTCACCAGCGTTTTACACAGCTCCATTATAACCTCCCTGCTCTTAAATTCTCTGCCTCGGATAATAATAGAAACATAGAAAAACTACAGCACAAACAGGCCCACAAGTTGTGCCGAACACAATTCTACCTTCTAGACCTACCTATAACCCTCCATCCTATTAAGCTCTATGTACTCATTCAGGAGTCTCTTAAAAGACCCTATTGAGTTCGCCTCCACCACCACTGACGGCAGCCGATTCCACTCACCCACCACCCTCTGTGTGAAAAACTTACCCCTAACATCTCCCCTGTACCTACCCCCCAGCACCTTAAACCTGTGTCCTCTCGTAGCAGGCATTTCCACCCTGGGAAAAAGCGTGGATCGATGCCTGGAAGTATGATGTGGTGGCCATTATGGAGACTTGGATGTCTCAGGGACAGGACTGGATACTCCAGGTTCCGGGATTCAGATGTTTCAGGAAGGACAGGGAGGGAGGCAAGAGAGGGGGTGGAGTGGCACTGCTGATCAGGGATAGTGTCACAGCTGTAGAGAAGGTGTATGCTGTGGAGGGATTGTCCACCGAGTCTCTGTGGGTGGAAGTTTACACTTTGGAGGAAATAATAACAAATGGGATTACTATCTCAATGGAAACAAATTAAAACATGCTACCGTGCAAAGGGACCTGGGGGTCCTTGTGCATGAGACGCAAAAGCCCAGTCTGCAGGTACAACAGGTGATCAAGAAGGCAAATGGGATGTTGGCCTATATTGCAAGGGGGATAGAATATAAAAGCAGGGATGTCTTGATGCACCTGTACAGGGCATTGGTGAGGCCGCAGCTGGAATACTGTGTGCAGTATTGGTCCCTTTATATGAGGAAGGATATATTGGCATTGGAGGGAGTGCAGAGAAGGTTCACCAGGTTGATACCGGAGATGAGGGGTTTGGATTATGAGGAGAGGCTGAGGAGATTGGGTTTGTACTCGTTGGAGTTTAGAAGGATGAGGGGGGATCTTATGGAGACTTATAAGATAATGCGGGGGCTGGATAGGGTGGAGGCGGAGAGATTCTTTCCACTTAGTAAGGAAGTTAAAACTAGAGGACACAGCCTCAAAATAAAGGGGGGTCGGTTTAAGACAGAGTTGAGGAGGAACTTCTTCTCCCAGAGGGTGGTGAATCTCTGGAATTCTCTGCCCACTGAGGTGGTGGAGGCTACCTCGCTGAATATGTTTAAAGCGCGGATGGATGGATTCCTGAGCGGTAAGGGAATTAAGGGTTATGGGGATCAGGCGGGTAAGTGGTACTGATCCACGTCAGATCAGCCATGATCTTATTGAATGGCGGGGCAGGCTCGAGGGGCTAGATGGCCTACTCCTGCTCCTATTTCTTATGTTCTTATGTTCTAAGTTCAGAGTGGGAAGGGACCGGTCACTTTGCTGGGAGTTTTCTATAGGCCACCCAATAGTAACAGGGAGGTGAAGGAGCAGATAGGGAATCAGATCCTGGAGAGATGCAGTAATCACAGTAAGAGGTTTAACAACACCAGGTTAAAGTCCAACAGGTTTATTTGGTAGCAAAAGCCACACAAGCTTTCGGAGCTCTTAGCCCCTTCTTCACGTGAGTGGGAATTCTGTTCACAAACAGAGCTTATAAAGACACAGACTCAATTTACATGAATAATGGTTGGAATGCAAATACTTACAACTAATCAAGTCTTTAAGAGACGAAACAATGTGAGTGGAGAGAGCATCAAGACAGGCTAAAAAGATGTGTATTGTCTCCAGACAAGACAGCCAGTGAAACTCTGCAGGTCCCGCAACTGTGGGAGTTACAAATAGATGCAGTAATAGCAGAGTTGTTGTGATGGGAGACTTTAATTTCCCAAACATAGATTGGAATATCCCTAGGGTAAGGGGATTGGATGGGGAGGAGTTTGTTAGGTGTGTTCAGGAGGGTTTCCTGACACAGCATGTGGACAAGCCTACAAGAGGAGAGGCTGTACTTGATCTGATACTGACCAATCAACCTGGACAGGTGTTAGATCTCTCAGTGGGAGAGCATCTTGGGGATAGCGATCATAACTCTATCTCCTTTAGGCTTGCATTGGAAAAAGAGAGGATCAGGCAAGCTAGGAAAGTGTTTATATGGAGTAAGGGGAAATATGAAGACATTAGACAGCAAATTAGAGGAGTAAATTGGAAGGAGGTATTCTCGGGGAAATGTACTGAAGAGAGGTGGCAGTTTTTCAAGGAATTGAAAGGGTGCAGAGGAGATTTACAAGGATGTTGCCTGGATTGAGTGGCATGCCTTATGAGGATAGGCTGAGGGAGCTCAGTCTTTTCTCCTTGGAGAGACGAAGGATGAGAGGAGACCTAATAGAGGTGTATAAGATGTTGAGAGGCATAGATCGGGTGGACTCTCAGAGGCTTTTTCCCAGGGTGGAAATGTCTGCTACGAGAGGACACAGGTTTAAGGTGCTGGGGGGTAGGTACAGGGGAGATGTTAGGGGTAAGTTTTTCACACAGAGGGTGGTGGGCAAGTGGAATCGGCTGCCGTCAGTGGTGGTGGAGGCAAACTCAATAGGGTTTTTTAAGAGATTCCTGGATGAGTACATGGAGCTTAATAGGATGGAGGATTATAGGTAGGTCTAGAAGGTAGGGATGTGTTCGGCACAACTTGTGGGCTGAAGGGCCTGTTTGTGCTGTAGTTTTTCTATGTTCTATGTTCTTAAAAGCCTCTCAACATCTTATACACCTCTATTAGGCCTCCTCTCATCCTCCAAGGAGAAAAGACCGAGCTCCCTCAGCCTATCCTCATAAGGCATGCCACTCAATCCAGGCAACATCCTTGTAAATAAAGGCAAGTATCCCATATGCCTCCTTAACCATCTCATTTATCCTGTTGCCTCAGGGATCTTTGGACAAACACGCCAAGGTCCCTCTGGTCCTCTGTCCTTCTTGGCATCCCACCGTTCTTTGAGTATTCCCTTGTCTCATTAGTCCTCCCAAAATGCACAGCCTGGTTTGGGGACCTGCTCCGGGTGCCAGCGGGGCGGGGTGGGGGAGGGGGGGGTGCAAATTATTAACCACTGAGGTACAGCTGATAGCTAAACCTCCACGTGCACCCCCCCCCCCCACCCCCCCCGCCCTTCCCCTCCCTCCCCCTCCAGTTAGTGTTCCTGGAAAGGAGGAGGAGGGGATTGAAGGTAACCCAAGTCTCACCCTCAGAGAAAAAAGAGGCATGAGGTCCAGGCAGCTAAAAACAGATGGAGCACTGGAGGAATACAGAGAAAGTAGAAAATAACTCACACAGGGACTTAGAAGGGCAAAAAGGCGTCACGAAATGTCCTTGGCAGACAGGATTAAGGAAAATCCTAAGGCATTTTATACATACGTTAGGAACAAGAGGGTTGTTAGGGAAAGAATTGGACCTCTCAGGGACAGAGGAGGGGAATTATGCTTAGAACCAAAGGAAGTAGGTGAGATCCTAAACGAATACTTTGCATCAGTATTCACAAAGGAGAGGGACATGTTGACTGGTATTGTCTCAGAGAGATGTGTTGACCCATTAGAAAAGATCTCAATTACAAGGGAGGAAGTGTCAGGTTTTTTAGGAAACATTAAGACAGACAAATCCCCAAGGCCGGATGGCATCTATCCTAGACTCCTCAGGGAGGCGAGAGATGCAATTGCTGGGCCTCTAACAGAAATCTTCGTCTCTTCACTGGACACAGGTGAGGTCCCTGAGGATTGGAGGATAGCAAATGTGGTCCCGTTAGTTAAGTAGGGTAGCAGGGATAACCCGGGTATTATAGGCCGGTGAGCTTGACGTCCGTGGTAAGGAAGTTGTTGGAGAAGATTCTTAGAGATAGGATATATGCGCATTTAGAACTGAATAGTCTCATTAGTGATAGACAGCATGGTTTTGTACGAGGGAGGTCATGCCTCACAAATTTGGTTGAGTTTTTTGAGGAAGTGACAAAAACGATTGACGAAGGAAGGGCCGTGGATGTCGTCTATATGGATTTTAGTAAAGCGTTTGACAAGGTCCCTCATGGCAGACTGGTGCAAAAGGTTAAATCTCACGGGATAAAAGGTGAGCTAGCTAGGGGAGGGGTCTTTTTCTGGTTGGAGGTCTGTGACTAGTGATGTTCCGCAGGGCTCTGTACTGGGACCTCTGCTGTTTGTGATATATATAAATGATTTGGAGGAAGATGTAGCTGGTGTGATCAGTAAGTTTGCGGACGACACAAAGATTGCTGGAGTTGCGGATAGCGATGAACATTGTCAGAAAATACAGCAGGATATAGACAGGCTGGAACATTGGGCGGAGAAATGACAGATGGAATTTAATCCAGATAAATGCGAAGTGATGCATTTCAGTAGATCTAATGTAAGGGGGAGCTATACAATAAATGGCAGAACCATCAGGAGTATAGACACACAGAGGGACCTGGGTGTACAAGCCCACAGATCCTTAAAGGTGGCAGCACAGGTGGAGAGGGTGGTGAAGAAGGCATATGGCATGCTTGCCTTTTTTGGACGGGGCATAGAATATAAAAGTTAGCATATGATGTTGCAGCTGTATAGAACGTTGGTTAGGCCACATTTGGAATACTGCGTCCAGTTCTGGTCGCCACACTACCAGAAGGACGTGGAGGCTTTGGAGAGACTGCAGAGAAGGTTTACCAGGATGTTGCCTGGTATGGAGAGTCTTAGCTATGAGGAGAGATTGGGTAAACTGGGGTTGTTCTCCCTGGAAAGACGGAGGATGGGGGGTTGACCTAATAGAGGTGCATAAAATTATGAAGGGCATAGATAGAGTGAACAGTGGGAAGCTTTTCCTCAGGTCGGAGGTGACGAACACAAGGGGTCATGGGTTCAAGGTGAGGGGGGCAAGGTTCAACACAGATGTCAAGGGGACGTATTTTACACAGAGGGTGGTGGGGGCCTGGAATGCACTGCCAAGCAAGGTGATTGAGGCGGACACGCTGGGATTGTTTAAGACTTATCTAGATAACCACATGAACAGACTGGGAATAGAGGGATACAAATGAATGGTCTAGTTGGGCACATGAACGGCGCAGGCTTGGAGGGCCGAAGGGCCTGTTCCTGTGCTGTATTGTTCTTTGTTCTTTGTTCTGATCTTCAATGTTTTTGTCATTCACTGCCCCAAGGTGAATGGAAAGGGATTAATTGATTTGACGTTACTGACAGTTACCTGTTCATCATCACCGTGTCTGAACGGGTTGTGACTCACTCAGCCCAGTAATTTTCCTGTCATGCGGACAGGCTTTTCTGGATCATTGGAATCAGAAATTAACTCAGGGCCTCCAGGCATTGAAGGCAAAAGCAATACAAGGGAGGGAGGGAATTGGCAAATGATGCACTGTGAGGTAAGAATGACTGCCCTTGGCAACAGTTTAAAGTTTATTTATTAGTGTCACAAGTCGGCTTACATTAACACTGCAATGAAATTACTGTGAAAATCCCCTCGTCGCCACAGTCCGGCACCTGTTCGGGTACACTGAGGGAGAATTTAGCATGGCCAATCCGCCTAACCAGCACGTCTTTTGGACTGTGGGAGGAAACCGGAGCACCCGGAGGAAACCCACGCAGACACGGGGAGAACCTGCAGACTCCGCACAGACAATGACCGAAGCCGGGAATCGAACCCGGGTCCCTGGCGCTGTGAGGCAGCAGTGCTAACCACTGTGCAATCGTGCCGCCCATTGGTCCAAGTCTGGGAGCAAAGGGTTTTTTATTTATTCGTGGGTCATGGGCGTCGCTGGCTGGCCAGCATTTATTCTCCATCCCGAGTGCAGTTGAGACATTGCTGTGGCTCTGGAGTCACATGTAGGCCAGACCGGGTAAGGACGACAGATTTCCTTCCCTAAAGGACATTAATGAACCAGATGGGTTTTTCCGACAATCGACAATGGTTTCATGGTCATCAGTCGATTCTTAATTCCAGGTATCTTTTATTGAATTCGAATTCCACCATCGGCCGTGGTGGGATTCGAAGCCGGGTCCCCGGAGCATTAGCTGAGTTTCTGGATTAATAGTCTCGCGATAATTCGACTCGGCCATCGCCTCCCGTGTTGCCATGTGCATGCGACTATCAGCTGGAGTTCCCCATTCCTCTCTGCTGATGTTAAAGCTTTTCATGTCCCCTTTCAGAGCATCGCGGGATCGAAACTTTGGATGCCCTTCTGTACGCTTGGTACCAGTGACCTCCCTGTACAGAGTGTCCTCAGGGATACAGCCACCCAGTGTGTCTGCCCAAGACAGCAAATCCTTCTTTGTGTGATTCACGTTCGCGAGTTTGTCCTGCCCAGCCAACGACACAGCCTTTCCTGGTGATGCCCAGGATGTGTCATCGACACCAGAGAAGGAAATGGCCACCACAGAGACACACAAACAAGGAGCAGGAGCAGCCCCCCCGAGCCCCCCCAACATCCCCCTGACCCCCCACATCCCCTACCCACACTCCACAGCCCCCCTTCCCCCCCTTCCCCCCTCCATACACACACTCTCACACTTCAACCAACACTCCAACACACACACAACATGCCAGCAGGGAAGAAGTTGTACAGTCATAGCTCGGGTGTAGAGAAAGATCAGTTTAATGCAAGGTAGGTCCATTCAAAAGTCTGACAGCAGCAGGGAAGAAGCTGTTCTTGTGTGGGTTGGTACGTGTCCTCAGACTTTTGTATCTTTTTCCCAACGGAAAAAGGTGGGAGAGAGAATGTCCGGGGTCCGTGGGGTCCTTAATTCTGCTGGCTGCTTTGCCGAGGCAGTGGGAAGTGTAGACAGAGTCAATGGATGGGAGGCTGGTTTGGGCGATGGATTGGGCTACGTTCATGACCCTTTGTGATTTCTTGCGGTCTTGGGCAGAGCAGGAGCCATACCAAGCTGTGATACACCTTTGACAGCACAGAATCACAGAATACCAGAGTGCAGAAGAGGCCCTTTGGCCCATCGAGTCTGCACTGACACATGCAAGACCTTGACATGTCCACCTCATCCCACTTGCCAGCGCTTGGCTATTCTGACTTTGAGGCAGGATTCTGACTTCGAGACGTTCAGTCAAAATCCCACAGATGGTAGCTTCGCACCATTTGTTCCTCAGCCAAACACAGACAACAAATGTCTGAACCTGCGATTCCTCTCGCACTGAGCTGGATTACTATTGCAACAACACTTTGTAATCATCAGGAGGGTAAAACCAACCTGTCTCACAACGGTCTAAACCCAGCTCACGCTCCCTATTAGTGGTGAAGAACCCAAAGCTTGGTGAAATCTGCTTCACAATGATAGGAAGAGCCAAAACCAAAGGATCAAAAGGCGACATCGCTATGAACGCTTGGACAGACCTTCCAAACCCACCACCACTTCCATACAGATGGGCAAGGGCAGCAGGTACCTGGGAACACCACCACCTGGAGGTACCCCTCCTCGCCACCCACCATCCCGACTTGGATTCATAGAATCCCTGCAGTGCGGAAGGAGGCCATTCAGCCCATTGAGTCTGCACCGACCACAATCCCACCCAGACCCTATCCCCATAACCCCATACATTTACCCTAGCTTGTCCCCCCTGACACTAAGGCGGAAATTTAGCATGGCCAATCCCCCTAACCCGCACATCTTTCGGACTGTGGGAGGAAACCGGAGGAAACCCATGCAGACACGGGGAGAAAGTGCAGACTCCACACAGACAGTGACCAAAGCCGGGAATCGAACCCAGGTCCCTGGCGCTGTGAGGCAGCAATGTTAACCACAGTGCCACCGTGCCAGAAATATATCGGCCATTCCTTCACTGTCGCTGGGTCAAAATCCTGGAGCTCCCTCCCTAACAGCGCTGTGGGTGTACCTACATGTCAGGGACTGCAGCGGGTTCGAGAAGGCAGCTCACCACCACCTTCTCAAGGGGCAATTAGGGATGGGCAATAAATGCTGGAGCGACACCCATGTCCCATAAATGATATTTTAAAAATCAAATTCAATTTAAAAAGAACGAGGAATATAAAAATCTGGTCTCAGTACAAGTGACGATGAAGCTTTCCGATTGTCATTAAACACAACTGCTTGACTGATGTCTTCCCGGGTGTGAATGGGTCATGTTATCCTCAGATTGGGAATGTACGTGATCCCAGTCCCATGCCAAAATGGTCTGAGTCTTTACCACCCTCTGAAATGGCCAAGTCAGCCTTTCAATCCCACTCAAACTTTATTTACAGGAAAAAGATCCTGGAATGAGAGTGAGAATCTGGTGAACTGGTGCGGCAACAATAATCTCTCCCTCAATGTCAACAAAATGAAGGAGATAGTCATCGACTTCAGGAAGTGTAAAGGAGAACATGCCCCTGTCTACATCAATGGGGATGAAGTAGAAAGGGTCGAGAGCTCCAAGGTTTTAGGTGTCCAGATCACCAACAACCTGTCCTGGTCCCCCCATGCCGACACTATAGCTAAGAAAGCCCCACGCCTCTACTTTCTCAGAAGACGAAGGAAATTTGGCATGTCAGCTACGACTCTCACCAACTTTTACAGATGCACCATAGAAAGCATTCTTTCTGGCTGTATCACAGTTTGGTATGGCTCCTGCTCTGCCCAAGACCACAAGAAACTACAAAGGGTCGTGAATGAAGCCCAGTCCCCTCCCACAAACCAGCCTCCCATCCATTGACTCTGTCTACACTTCCCGCTGCCTTGGAAAAGCAGCCAGAAAATCAAGGACCCCACGCACCCCGGACATTCTCTCTTCCACCTTCTTCCATTGGAAAAAGATACAAAAGTCTGAGGTCACGTACCAACCGACTCAAAAACAACTTCTTCCCTGCTGCTGTCAGACTTTTGAATGGACTTACTTTGCATTAAGTTGATCTTTCTCTACACCCTAGCTATGACTGTAACACTACATTCTACACTCTCTCCTTTCCTCCTCCCCTATGTACTCTATGAATGGTATGCTTTGCCTGTATAGCGCAAGAAACAATACTTTTCACTGCATCCCAATACCTGATAGAAATCTACAAGATTATGAGGGGCATGGACAGAGTGGATAGTCAGAAGCTTTTTCCCAGGGTGGAAGAGTCAATTACTAGGGGGCACAGGTTTAAAGTGTGAGGGGCAAGGTTTAAAGATGTATGAGGCAGATTTTTTACACAGAGGGTGGTGGGTGCCTGGAACTTGCTGCCGGGGGAGGGAGTGGAAGTGAATACAGTCGTGACTTTAAAGGGGCATCTTGACAAATACATGAATAGGATGGGAATAGAGGGATATGGTCCCCGGAAGGATAGGGGGCTTTAGTTCAGTCGGACAGCATGGTCGGTGCAGGCTTGGAGGGCCGAAGGGCCTGTTCCTGTGCTGTAATTTTCTTTGTTCTTTTTATGTGACAACAATAAATCAAATCAAATCAAACTTACTTCAAGGTAACAGACTGCCACCAGCAGGGCTACTAGGGGATTGCCATCAAATGGTAACCTTGCCAGTCATGGATTCAAGCGAGTGATCGATAGAGCAGATACAGAATTCCCCTTAAACAACCTTGAAGGCTTGATGTGGAGATGCCGGCGTTGGACTGGGGTAAGCACAGTAAGAAGTCTCACAACACCAGGTTAAAGTCCAACAGGTTTATTTGGTAGCACGAGCTTTTGGAAACCTCCGGGTGCTCCGGTTTCCTCCCACACTCCAAAGATGTGCGGATTAGATTGATTGGCCATGCTAAATTGCCCCTTAGTGTCCCAGGATGCATAGGTTAGAGGGATGAGCGGGGCAAATGTGTGGGGTCGCGGGGATAGGGCCTGGGTGGGATTGTGGTCAGTGCAGACTCGATGGGCCGAATGGCCTCCTTCTGCACTGTAGAGATTCTATGAATTGCAGATTGGAATGTGAAGAATGATTGGAATGCCAGTCTTTACAGGTAATCAAGTCTTAAAGGTACAGACAATGTGAGTGGAGAGAGGGTTAAGCACAGTTTAAAGAGGTGTGTATTGTCTCCAGCCAGGACAGTTAGTGAGATTTTGCAAGCCCAGGCAAGTCGTGGAGGTTACAGATAGTGTGACGGGAACCCAAGATCCCGGTTGAGGCCGTCCCCATGTGTGTGGAACTTGGCTATCAGGCTTGAAGGCTAAATGAGGTCAGATAACAAAGAGAGTGGTTGATTCAGTGAATCGGGCCTGCTGATGTGTGCGATGGTTTACATTTCGGTGAACCACTTTTGAAAAATGTATCTCCTGGTTTTCACAGTTGGCCTTGTGTGACCAGACTGTGATACCAACAAGTGGTGGAAATCCCGACTCAAGGCTCATCCCCTGAGAATTTCTTCAGAGACCCTGGCAGCGCACTGCCCACTCACTCATCGGGAACCAGTCACCGACCACAGGGTCCAGTGATCAGAGGAGGAAGTCAAACTCTCCCCCACCTCCCCGTGACCTGGCTGTTGGCTGGTCTTACGTGGCTGTGGTATTTTCCGGTATTTCCATCATTAGAAACTTTCTGTGAATATTCCCTCTGATCTGTCGGTGTTTATCTGTCTGTGTCTTCATGTGTGTGTGTCTGAGCAACATTACTGACACATGCTGAATATTCCTGCTGGTGGCTCTCTGTGTATTGGCTTCTGTTGGTATGTTAGTGTTGGCATGCGTGTGTGTGTGTGTGTGTGTGGGCATGTGTGTGTGTGAATGTATGTGCATGTGTGTGTGTTTGTGTGTGTATTGGTGAGCGTTGGCATGTATGTGTTGGTGAGTGTGTTGGCACGTGTGTGTTGGTGAGTGTGTTGGCATGTACATGTGTTTTTGTGTGTGTGTGTGTTGTATGCGTGTTGTGGCATGTGTATTGGTGTGTGATTTGGCATGTTGTGTGTGTGTTGGAGTGTGTGTAGGTGTGTGAGTGTATGTGTATGGTGGGGGAATGTGGGGTGTGGTGGGGGTGGGGGATGGGAGGTGTGGGGGTGTGGGGTGGGGGTGGGGGAATGTGGGATGTGGTGGGGGTTGTGGGATGGGAGGTGTGGGGGGTTTGTGGTGTGGGGTAGGGGTGGGAGATGGGAGGTGCGGGGGTGTGGGGTGGGGGGTGGGGGTGGGGGGTGGGAGGTGTAGGGTGTGGGGTGGGGGAATGTGGGATGTGGTGGGGGGTGTGGGATGTGGTGGGGGTTGTGGGATGGGAGGTGTGGGGGGTTTGGGGTGTGGGGTGGGGGTGGGGGGTGGGAGGTGTAGGGTGTGGGGTGGGGGAATGTGGGATGTGGTGGGGGATGTGGGATGTGGTGGGGGATGTGGGATGGGAGGTGTGGGGGTTTGGGGTGTGGGGGTTTGGGGTGGGGGATTGGAGGTGTGGGGGGTTTATGGTGTGGGGTAGGGGTGGGAGATGGGAGGTGTGGGGGTGTGGGGTGGGGGATTGGAGGTGTGGGGGGTTTGTGGTGTGGGGTGGGCGTGGGAGATGGGAGGTGTGGGGGTGTGGGGTGGGGAGTTTGGGATGGGGGATGGGAGGTGTGGGAGGTTTGGGGCTCAATCTGGAATCTGTACCCTGATGCATTCAGTGCTAACTCTGCTCACCGACTCCCAGTGATACCGACTTGAGATTTACCTCACTGGGTTGGAGGGCCCAGGGAGCATGCTCACTGCTCCAATCCAAGATGGCGGACAGGCTCCGGGGGCGACAGGGCCAATAGGAAACCCCACAGCACTGACCAAGCGGGAGATTTCATCCCCTGCACTGATCCGGGGGGAGAGAGAGAGGCTGCCCCAGAGCAGGAGAACAGAGATCATCAGTAAAATCAGAAAGAGTCAAAGCTTTCCTCAGGAAAGGGGGCGGCACCACTCCAGACGAGGGGGCGAAAGGTGAAGTAGCAGCACACAACAAAATCTGCTCTTGTCTGCCTCCTTGTGGCCAGGTGGCAAAGTGGAGGCTTTCAAACAGGGTACACAACCATTTCATTCCTAAATTCGTTCATGGGACATGGGCGTCGCTGGCAGGCCAACATTTATTGTCCATCCCTAGTTACCCTTGGAGGACAGTTGAGAGTCAACCACATTGCTGTGGCTCTGGAGTCACATGTAGGCCAGACCGGGTAAGGACGGCAGATTTCCTTCCCTAAAAGGCATCAGTGGACCAGATGGGGTTTTCCGACAATGGTTTCATGGTCATCAGTAGATTCTTAATTCCAGATATTTTTTATTGAATTCAAATTCCACCATCTGCCATGGCGGGATTCGAACACGGGCGGGTCCCCAGATCTTGCCCGGGGTCTCAAGATTACGAGGCCAGTGCTAATACCTTTAGACCGCCACCTCCCCAACAGATCCTTCCTCACAGAGTTTAGTGACTGGATCACGGGCTGAGGGATTACTCAGCTACTGGGAAGAGGCTGGAAAATGCTGGGATCGTTCTCATTGGAGAAGAGACTATCGAGGGGATATTCAATCCCATATCTGATATCGGAATAGTTTTTCTGGAGGAAATTGGGAGAAAGTGACAAGGAGGGAGTGTCAGTAACCAGAGGGACACAGATTTAAGATAATTGGCAAAATGAATCAAATAGAGGGGAACCAGTGGAGGTTTTCTTTCAGACGTAGTGTGTGATTATCATCTGATAACGGAGGGAGAGAGTATTCGAGCAGCAGGGATCTTGTACCCGAGATTAAGGTCACCGGGTAGCTGTGTGACCCTTGGACTCATGTATGCTTCAGAGAACCAGCAACATCAATGCACTGGAAAAGTATCACCAGTGGAACACTCGGCAAGATCCTCCATACCCCTCAGCAAGGGAGGTCATCACAAATGCAAGGTCCTTGCCCAAGCCAACTAATCCCGGCACTGGGACGGCAGTCACTGCAAACCAGCTCCACTGGGCAACATTGTAGTTCCTGTGCCTGAAACCAAACTGGATGGAACGGCCGCACATTGGATTCAGCAGCCATCGAACCGGCGTGGGAACGAGTGAACCTCCCTGCCGAGGGATCTGCATCTCTGTGATAATGCTTCCCCATCCCTCTCTGTGTGTGTCTCTCTCTCTCTCTCTCTCTCTTTCCTCTCTCTCTCTCTCCCTCCCTCTCTCTCTGTGCCTCTCTCTCACTCTCTCTTTCCTCTCTCCCTCCCTTTCTCTGTCTCACTCTCTCTTTCCTCTCTCCCTCCCTTTCTCTGTCTCACTCTCTCTTTCCTCTCTCTCTCTGTGCCTCTCTCTCTCACTCTCTCCCCCTCTCTCTCTCCGCTTCTCCCTCACTCTCTCTCCCCCCTCCCTCCCTCTCTCTGTCCCCCTCCCCCTCCCTCTGTCTTGCTCCTTCTCTCTCGCTATCCCTCTCTCCCCTCCCCCCTTCCTCTATCCCCCCTTTCCCTCCCTCGCTCTGTCTCTCTATCTCCCCCTCCCTCTCTCTCTCTCTCACCCCGTCCTCTCTCTCTCTAAATCCCCTCCCTCCCTTTCTCCCCCCCTCTTCCCCTCTCTGCCAGCAGCACTCTCTCTCTCTCTCTCCCCCTCTCTCTCTCCCCCTCTCTCTCTCTCCCCCTCCCTCTCTCTCTCCCTCTCTCCCCCTCTCTCTCTCTCTCCCTCCTTCTCTCCCCCTCTCTCTCCCTCCCTCTCTCCCCCTCTCTTCCCCTCTTTGCCTGCCGCACTCTCTCTCTCTCTGCCCCCTCTCCCCCCTCTCTCTCCCTCGCTCTGTCTCTCTATCTCCCTCTCTCTCCCTCTCAGCTCCTCCTCTCTCTTTCTCCATCCCCACCCTCCCTCTCTCTCCCTCTCTCTTCCTCTCTCTCTCCCCTCTCTCTCTCTCCATCCCCACCCTCCCTCTCTCTCCCTCTCTCTTCCTCTCTCTCTCTCCCTCCCTCTCTCTCCCTCGCTTCCCCTCTTTGCCTGCCGCACTCTCTCTCGCTCTCCCTCTCTCCCCCTCTCTCCCTCTCTCTCTGCCCCCTTTCCCCCCTCTCTCTCCCTCACTCTGTCTCTCTCTCCCTCTCTCTCTCCCTCTCTCTCTGCCCCCTCTCCCCCCCTCTCTCTCCCTCACTCTGTCTCTCTATCTCCCTCTCTCTCTCCCCCCTCTCTCCTCCCTCTCTCCTCTCTGCCTGCCGCACTCTCTGTCTCTCCCTCTCCCCCTCTTCTCTCTCTCTCCCTCTCACACTCTCCTCTCTCTCTCTCTCTCCCTGCCCCGCTCTCTCTCTCTGTCTCACCCACCTCTCTCCTCCCTCTCTGCCTCTGTCTGTCTGTCTCTCTCTCCCCCTCCCTCTCCCTCTCTCTCTCTCCCTTTTTCTGTCTCTTCCTCTCTGTCCACCTCTCACCCCCCCTCTTTCTCTCTCCCTCCTCCTCTCTCCCCCTCCCCCTCTCCCTCCCTCTCTCTCTCCCCCTCTCCCTCCCTCTCTCTCTCCCCCTCTCCCTCCCTATCTCTCTCTCCCTCCTCTCTCCCCTCTCACTCCCTATCTCTCTCCACCCTCTCTCTCTCTCCCTCCTCTCTCCCCTCTCACTCCCCCCTCTCTCACTCTCTGTCTCTCCCTCTCCCCCTCTTCTCTCTCTCTCCCTCTCACACTCCCCTCTCTCTCTCTCTCTCTCTCCCTGCCCCGCTCTCTCTCTCAGTCTCACCCCCCTCTCTCCCGCTTTCTCTCTCTCCCCTCTCTCTGTCTCCCCCTCTCTTCCTCTCTCCCCTTCTCTCTATCTCTGTCTCTCGCTCCCTCACACTCTCTCTCTCCCTCCCTTTCTCCCCCCCTCTTCCCCTCTCTGCCTGCAGCACTCTATCTCTCTCTCTCCCTCTCTCTCTCCCCCTCTCTCTCTCTCCCCCTCCCTCTCTCTCTCCCCCTCTCTCACCCTCTCTCTCTCTCTCCCTCCTTCACTCCCCCTCTCTCTCTCTCTCTCCCTCTCTCCCCCTCTCTTCCCCTCTTTGCCTGCCTGTGGTGAACCATCGTTGGTTCACCACTGGGGTTTGTTACCATGTTACTGTTGGGCTAGGGTGTTGTTACTGTGGGGGTTGTACTATGTTGTTGGGTTAGGGTGTTTACCTGTTATAAGAGTTATCATGGCACATTCCAGTGGGGTCCCGCCTCCGGTGGCGAGGTATAAGACCCCCTGCTCCGGCAGGACCCCTTCAGTCTGAACTGGTGTATTCGTGTTAGTAGTTCCATTGTTACTTTATTAAAGCCTTCAATACCGAAGCCTTGGTTCCATGTGCTTATTGACGCGCATCAATTTAATAAAGTAAACAGAAAACTCACAACTGTGCAACAAGAAGAAAAACAGAGAGTATGGAACAGATTCTAAAACCGGATCGTCTGACACTGGACCGACGTGCGGTCGGTGCAGCTAACACATTCGACCATTGGTGGAAGTGCTTTGAGGACTACCTGGCAGCCTCGGTAGCTATCACTACAGACAGTGATAGACTCCAGGTCCTCCACGCAAGACACGATTTACCTAGCCATTCGTGCAGCTCCCACTTACCAGGGTGCCGTCGAGCTCCTAAAGAAAAGATACACTATGCCACCCAACGAGATACACGCTCGTTACCTCCTCGCTACACGACGTCGGCAGTCGGGCGAAACCATGGAGGACTATGCCAATGAGCTCCTGCAGCTTGCCAGGGGTTGCGACTGTAAGGACGTCTCCGCCGAACAGTATATGTACGACCTCGCCCGAGACGCGTTCGTAGCAGGGGTAGGGTCCTCGTACATCAGGCTTAAATTGCTAGAAAAGGGGAAACTCAACTTGACCCAGGCAATGGAGATGGCCGTTAGGTTGGAGGCGGCGTCGAAGAGCTTGGCGCTGTACCCCGAGGACCACGTGCAGTCAACGTGGTTGGAGCAAGCTCAGCTCCCTCCTCGCCCCGCGAACCCGCGCTCCCAGATCGATTCGACGACGGCGGCAGCTCCAGGTGGCCAGCGATGCTATTTTTGTGGAGGGGCCAAGCATCCACGGCAACAGTGTCCGGCAAGAACGGCAATCTGCAGCCAGTGCGGTAAAAAAGGCCACTACGGCAAAGTCTGCAGGTCCAAACCTAAAAACGGCAGTGCAGCTTGTAACCCTCCAGAACGGAGACCATCTCTTTCGGCGTCGCAGTACCCACGAGGTCCGACCACGTGCGATCTCAGGACGGCGCCATCGTGGCAGACAGAGGAGGAGGAAGACCACCAGGAGTCGCTGCGCTTGGCGCCCTCGCCCACGTGCGATTCATGGGGGCGGCCATCATGGTCCACGACGACTAGGAGCGACCAGCAGGGGTCCTCAGCATCCACATCGGCAGCATGCAGTGACGCCCAGGGGCCAACGGTGGCGTCGATCTCCCTGGATCAGACCAGGCATTACAGACTGGAACATTCTATGATGGAGGTAAAGGTTAGTGGCAGAACTGTGAATTGTCTGTTTGACAGCGGAAGCACCGAAAGTTTCATACACCCTGAAACTGCTAAAAGGTGTGGACTCCGGATTCTCCCTGCCAAACAGACAATTTCCATGGCATCACGGTCCCAGTCTGTACCGATCCAAGGACGATGTATGGTAACTCTTGAGGTACAGGGCACAATTTACGAGCAATACAGGCTCCTTGTGCTACCTCACCTTTGCGCGCCAATTTTCCTCGGACTAAACTTTATGGTCCACATGAAGAGTGTGATCCTACAGTACGGTGGGCCACTCCCTTCACTGGCAGTAGGGAATCAGCCGCAGCCTCCAAATTGCCCAAAGCGCCCCGCATGCAATCTATCCACCCTGAAGATCACGACACCATCCCTTTTTAAAAATCTGGTACCTGGCTGCAAGCCCATCGCTACTAAAAGTAGGCGTTACAGCGCTGAGGACCGGATCTTTATTAGATCTGAGGTTCAGCGGCTCCTCAAGGAAGGGATCATACAGGCCAGTGCTAGTCCGTGGAGAGCGCAGGTCGTGGTAGTCAAAAGCGGGAACAAACCTCGGATGGTCATCGACTATAGTCAGACCATTAATAGATACACGCAGCTGGATGCGTATCCTCTCCCACGCATTTCTGATATGGTCAATCAGATTGCGCAGTACCGAGTGTTTTCTACCATAGACCTTAAGTCCGCCTACCATCAACTCCCCATCCGCCCAGAGGACCGACAATACACGGCTTTTGAGGCGGATGGTCGTCTATACCAATTCCTCAGGGTTCCATTTGGTGTCACCAATGGGGTCTCGGTCTTCCAGCGTGCTATGGACCGAATGGTGGACCAGAACGGGTTGCGGGCTACCTTCCCGTACCTGGATAATGTCACCATCTGCGGCCATGACCAGCAGGACCACGACACGAATCTCCAACACTTTCTGCGCACTGCATCTCGCCTGAACCGTGGGGCGGCACGGTAGCACAGTGGTTAGCACTGCTGCTTCACAGCTCCAGGGTCCCGGGTTCGATTCCCGGCTCGGGTCACTGTCTGTGTGGAGTTTGCACATTCTCCTCGTGTCTGCGTGGGTTTCCTCCGGGTGCTCCGGTTTCCTCCCACAGTCCAAAGATGTGCGGGTTAGGTTGATTGGCCAGGTTAAAAATTGCCCCTTAGAGTCCTGGGATGTGTAGATTAGCGGGTAAATATGTGGGGGTAGGGCCTGGGTGGGATTGTGGTCGGTGCAGACTCGATGGGCCGAATGGCCTCCTTCTGCACTGTAGGGTTTCTATGGTTTCTATGATGAATCTGACCTATAACAGGGAGAAGTGCGTATTCCGTACGCGTAGGTTAGCCATCCTCGGATACGTGGTGGAAAACGGGGTCATTGGCCCTGATCCAGACCGTATGCGCCCACTCACTGAACTTCCCTTGCCCGCTAGCACGAAAGCACTGAGGAGATGCCTCGGGTTTTTTTTCATATTATGCACAGTGGGTCCCCAACTACGCGGACAAAGCTCGTCCGCTCATTAAGTCCACGACCTTTCCACTTACGCCGGAGGCCCAATTGGCCTTCAAGGTTTTGAAGAGCGACATCTCGAAAGCCACGATGCACGCGGTGGATGAATCCATCCCTTTCCAGGTGGAGAGTGATGCATCTGACTTCGCCCTAGCCGCCACACTAAACCAGGCAGGCAGGCCCGTCGCGTTCTTTTCCCGCACCCTTCAAGGCCCAGAAATTCGGCACTCAGCGGTGGAGAAGGAGGCTCAGGCCATTGTGGAGGCCGTCAGACACTGGCGCCATTACCTGGCGGGGAAGCGGTTCACCCTGATCACGGATCAACGATCCGTGGCGTTTATGTTCAGTAACACGCAGAGGGGCAAGATCAAGAATGATAAGATCTTGCGGTGGAGAATTGAGCTCTCCACCTATAATTACGATATTATGTATCGTCCAGTGAAGCTCAATGAGCCCTCGGATGCCCTCTCGCGCGGAACATGCGCCATCATACAGGAGGACCGCTTGAAGGCCCTCCACAATGATCTGTGTCATCCTGGAGTCACCAGACTCTACCACTTCATCAAAGCCCGCAACCTACCCTACTCGGTGGAGGATGTCAGGTCAGTGACTAGAAGCTGTCGGATTTGCGCAGAATGCAAATCACACTTTTATCGACCAGACCGGGCACAATTGGTCAAGGCCACTCGCCCTTTTGAGAGGCTGAGTGTGGATTTTAAGGGCCCCCTTCCCTCAACGGACCGGAATGTCTATTTTCTCAACATAATAGACGAGTATTCCCGGTTTCCGTTTGTTTTCCCCTGTGCGGACACGTCAACTGCCACCGTCATTAAGATTTTCAGTGAACTTTTTACCCTGTTCGGGTACCCCTGCTACATTCATAGCGACAGGGGCTCGTCGTTCATGAGCAACGACTTGAGGCAATTCCTGCTCTCATTCGGGATTGCCTCTAGTAGAACCACGAGCTACAACCCTAGGGGTAACGGACAGGTGGAAAGGGAGAATGCTACAGTCTGGAAGGCTGTCCTACTGGCACTGAAATCCAGGGGCCTTCCAGTCTCCCGTTGGCAGGAGGTCCTTCCAAATGCGCTCCATTCTATCCGCTCCCTCCTGTGTACGGCAACCAATGCTACTCCCCACGAGAGGATGTTCTCATTCCCTCGGAAGTCGTCCTCGGGGACCTCATTGCCAGCCTGGTTGACGTACCCAGGACCCGTCCTTCTGCGGCGCCATGTGAGGGCTCGCAAGTCCGACCCCTTGGTCGAACCAGTCCAACTCCTCCACGCCAACCCTCAGTATGCCTATGTGGCATATCCTGACGGGCGAGAGGACACTGTCTCCATTAGAGACCTGGCGCCCGCAGGGGACGTAGCAACTCCTGTCGCTCCTATTCCCCCAGTCACGAATCCACTACTCCTCATTACTTCCCCAGACGTGGCGCGGTCAGCACCGGGACCAGTGCATAACACTTTTACTCCCATGTACAGCTTGCCTGAGACTCGGAGATCGGCGCCACCATCATCATCACCACCACCACTACCACCAAACGTTCCAGGATCCCCTGCACCATCGCCTCACCAGGGCCGGCCGGCCCGGGAGTCCTTGAGGGGACAGCCAGACGTTGCTTTGGAAAGAGCGCCACCACAAGCACCTGCTCCGGTTTCGCAACCGGTGTTGAGGAGATCGGCACCTGCTCCGGTTTCGCAACCGGTGTTGAGGAGATCGCAGCGTCGGTGCGGTCCTCCAGACCGTCTGGACTTGTGAATCCTGTGATTTTTCTGTTATTGTCTGTTTATATGACCTGTTTTTCGTCCACCCCGCCACCTTTTGTTCTTAAAGGAGGGGTGAATGTGGTGAACCATCGTTGGTTCACCACTGGGGGTTGTTACTATGTTACTGTTGGGCTAGGGTGTTGTTACTGTGGGGGTTGTACTATGTTGTTGGGTTAGGGTGTTTACCTGTTATAAGAGTTATCGTGGCACATTCCAGTGGGGTCCCGCCTCCGGTGGCGAGGTATAAGACCCCCTGCTCCGGCAGGACCCCTTCAGTCTGAACTGGTGTATTCGTGTTAGTAGTTCCATTGTTACTTTATTAAAGCCTTCAATACCGAAGCCTTGGTTCCATGTGCTTATTGACGCGCATCAATGCCGCACTCTCTCTCTCTCTCTCTCTCTGCCTCCCCCTCTCCCTCTCTCCCCAC
>NC_135808.1:2322863-2326101 GCF_964213995.1 Mustelus asterias | reverse complement strand
TCAAAGCAAACAAGGATCAGAGAATCCCCCAGTGCAGGAGGAGGCCATTCGGCCCATCGAGTCTGCTGCAACTCTGCAAGAGAGCATCTTAGCCAGCGCCACCCGCCGCACCCCCCACTGCCCTATTCCCCCACCTCTCCACTCCACGCCACGACATCCCACGCCCCCCACCAGTTAAATTCCGGCCTGTCGTCTCTGCGGAGTCTGCATATTCTCCCCTGCACATCCTTGGACACGAAGGGGCAATTTAGCATTGGCCAATCCCCCTAAACCTGCACATATTTGGACACTAAGGGACAATTTAGCACGGCCAATCCCCCTAACCTGCACATCTTTGGACACTAGGGGGCAATTTAGCATGGCCAATCCCCCTAAACCTGCACATATTTGGACACTAAGGGACAATTTAGCATGGCCAATCCCCCTAACTTGCACATCTTTGGACACTAAGGGACAAGTTAGCATGGCCAATCCCCCTAACCTGCACATCTTTGGACACGAAGGGACAATTTAACATGGCCAATCCCCCTAACCTCCACATCTTTGGACACTAAGGGACAATTTAACAAGGCCAATCCCCCTAACCTGCACATCTTTGGACACTAAGGGACAATTTAACATGGCCAATCCCCCTAACCTGCACATCTTTGGACACTAAGGGACAAGTTAGCATGGCCAATCCCCCTAACCTGCACATCTTTGGACACTAAGGGACAATTATCATGGCCAATCCCCCTAACCTGCACATCTTTGGACACTAAGGGACAAGTTAGCATGGCCAATCCCCTAACCTGCACATCTTTGGACTCCAAGAGGTAATTTAGCATGACCAATTCCTCTCACTTGAAAATATTTGGACTGTGGGATTACCCCAGTAAGCACAATAACCTTTCACCCGTTCCCCCCCACTTATCAAATATCTATCTCACTCTGCCTTAAAAATATTCAAAGACTCTGCTTCCACTGCCTTCTGAGGAAGAGAGTTCCAGACACTCACCACGCACTGAGAGAAAAAAATTCACCTAATCTCTGTCTTAAATGGGCAACCTCTTATTTTTAAGCAGTGACCCCCTGCCCCCCCGGTTCTAGATTCTCCCATAAGGGGAAACATCCTCTCCACATCCACCCGGTCAATACCCCCTCAGCATCTTATAGATTTCAATCAAGCCGTCTTTTATTCTTCTAAACTCCAGCAGATACAAACCTCTCTAACCTCTCCTCAAGCGGCCCCATCCATTCCTGGTGTTTGTCTGGTAAACCTTCTCTGAACTTCTTCCAACACATTTACATCTTTCCTCAGATAAGGAACCCAATAGTGTACACAATACCCCAGATCTGTTCTCACCAATGCCCTGTACAAATTAAGCATCGTGTCCTTACTTTTGTGATGAATTTCCCTTGCAATAAATGATGACATGATGAGGCCACACCTGGAGTATTGTGTGCAGTTTTGGTGTCTTTATCTGAGGAAGGATGTCCTTGCTATAGAGGGAGCACAGCAAAGGTTTACCAGGCTGATTCCTGGGATGGCAGGTCTGTCATATGAGGAGAGATTAAGTCGGTTAGGGTTATATTCACTGGAGTTTAGAAGAGTGAGGGGGGGATCTCATAGAAACTTATAAAATTCTAACAGGATTCGACAGGGTAGATTCAGAAAGAATGTTCCCGATGGTGGGGAAGTCCAGAACTCGGGGTCATAGTTTGAGGATAAGGGATAAACCTGATAGAACTGAGGTGAGGAGAAATTTCTTCACCCAGAGAGTGGTGAATTCATTAACACGGAAAGTAATTGAGGCCAAAACATTGTGTGATTTCAAGAAGAAATTTGATATCGCTCTTGGGGCTAAAGGGATCGAGGGATATGGGGGTAAGGGGGGAATCAGGATATTGAATTTGATGATCAGCCATGGTCAAAATGAATGCAGAGCAGGCTCGAAGGGCCGAATGGCCTCCTCCTGCTTCTGGTGCCAATGGAGGTTTTTGAAGATAGAAACCATAGAAACCCTACAGTACAGAAAGAGGCCATTCGGCCCATCGAGTCTGCACCGACCACAATCCCACCCAGGCCCTACCCCCATATCCCTACAGATTTACCCACTAATCCCTCTAACCTACACATCTCAGGACACTAAGGGCAATTTTTAGCATGGCCAATAAACCTGACCCGCACATCTTTGGACTGTGGGAGGAAACCGGAGCACCCGGAGGAAACCCACGCAGACACGAGGAGAATGTGCAAACTCCACACAGACAGTGACCCAAGCCGGGAATCGAACCCGGGTCCCTGGAGCTGTGAAGCAGCAGTGCTAACCACTGTGCTACCGTGCCACACCTGGAGTATTGTGTGCAGTTTTGGTGTCTTTATCTGAGGAAGGATCATAGAAATCATAGAATCATAGAAACCCTACAGTGCAGAAGGAGGCCATTCGGCCCATCGAGTCTGCACCGACCACAATCCCACCCAGGCCCTACCCCCACATATTTACCTGCTAATCCCTCTAACCGACGCATCTCAGGACTCTAAGGGACAATTTTTAACCTAGCCAATCAACCTAACCCGCACATCTTTGGACAGTGGGAGGAAACCGGAGCACCCGGAGGAAACCCACGCAGACACGAGGAGAATGTGCCAACTCCACACAGACAGTGACCCGAGCCGGGAATCGAACCCGGGACCTTGGAGCTGTGAAGCAGCAGTGCTAACCACTGTGCTACCGTGCCGCCCAAGGATGTCCTTGCTATAGAGGGAGCACAGCAAAGGTTTACCAGGCTGATTCCTGGGATGGCAGGTCTGTCATATGAGGAGAGATTAAGTCGGTTAGGGTTATATTCACTGGAGTTTAGAAGAGTGAGGGGGGGATCTCATAGAAACTTATAAAATTCTGACAGGATTCGACAGGGTAGATTCAAAAGATGTATTTATTGTGGTTGGTAAGGGGTATCTCTGGGCATGTTGAGATATCTATAGGTCTATATTGTATATGTGTAGAGAGGGAAAGAGAGTGAGAAATAGAAACTTATAGATTACAGTTACTGGTCCTTCTATCACTCGAAGGAGATTTTTCATCAAATCAAAACTGAAAGTAAATGTGGAGTGGAGTAAGACAGAAAAGAGAAATTCCATAAATAATGCATCGGAAATCAGTCGCTCGCTGAAAATAAAACCCAGGATCATTTTGCAGGGCTCCGGGGTAAGAGAAAGGGGGAAACAGATGAGCTGGACAATTCTTTGAAAGAG